>NC_079151.1:24007447-24321611 GCF_947563725.1 Argiope bruennichi | reverse complement strand
TTTGACTATAATAAATGCTTGGTTTTTATATAAAAAGTATCTAAATCCAGAGGAGATAAATACGAATCTTAAATATGCGATTTTCCGAGCATTCCGAGCAAAAATAGCTGAGACATTGTGTGAGCACGGTACAAATAGTACCGAAAACAAGGAATACTTCAACACATACAAGTAAACAACTCCACAAAAAATGTCAGAAATCTTCAGCACCTTATAATATCGGTATAGATGGAATTGTATATTTTTTTGATATTTGCTTAACCATAAACAACTATGTGCATACCACAAATATGGTGAAATACTATCTTTTAAATATGAAATAATATGGTGTATATCTTTGTTTCGACAAAAACAACACTTGTTCTATATTATTTTGTATGCAAATAATTAATTATAATATTTATATATTAAATAAAATTTTAAATTTATACATAGTGTATCAAATACGGTACAAAAGAAAATATATTTTCCGATGCTCTGTTTCAAATTTTATGCTTTCATTAAATTCATATTAGTAATATCGCAATTTACTTTGATGTTTTCGAGTAACTTTATTTTGTTATCAGCAAATTTAACCATTCATAATCCAACATTAATTTTATTCAAATGGAGGATATTCATAAGTAAACGATTATAATTGAGAATTTCAATTTGAATTCCATACAGTGTTTAAAAAATATTGTGAATTTGTAACGTGGAAATGTAATGGGGAAATAAACAAAATTTACAAATATTTTCAAAGGAACTATTTTTCTTGAGTGACAGAATGTTACGATTTGAAAGTGCGATAATCTATTCCTGAATAAAAAGAAAAGTTCCGAACTTTTTGACTGAATATATAAATTCATCTATTCAAATCTTGTGAAATTTTATGTTATGCAATAAATATTTATTGCAAAAAAATATTTATATATCAGTAGTTATATGATTTTTTAACAAACAGATACATTAAAAAAACATTGTGTTTAACAAAATACTTTTTGAAGTAAAATGTGTTGCCGAGACGGAAATTTATTACACATAACTTTCTATAAAACTTTTAAACAAAAACAACAATTTATTGATAAATTCTCAGTATTATTCTTTATCTTAATTCAAAATTTTACTAACCCTACCCTACTACACAGTCAATATTTTCTGGAAATCCCCTTAGAGCAGTTTAAACGCAACATTGAACTAAAAGAGGAAGTTTACTTTTTGAACAGCAGCCGTCAAATTTTATGAAATATGAGCACTTTCGGCATCAAAATACCCAAAGTCTCGCAGTCTTTTAAGTAAGTTTAATGACTTAGTTGATAAAGAAAAAAATTAAAATATGGGGATGCGTGTTTGCTCCAGATATTATTTCAGAAATAAATTTTATCTCTTACACTTAAAACACTAAGCTGTCATTCACATTTAAATATGACATTTTAAAGCAAAATCATCAAATGATATATTTTAATAATATATATAAATTTTATCTCTTCAATTAATTTTAACATTAATTGCTATCATATTTTGAGAATTCTCATCGAAGACATCTAATAAATGGAACAGTGGTTTATAATGAAAGTGTTAAGAAGTAAATCTGGAAAATTTTTAATTAAAAAAATTGCTAATTTCAAATGAATTCTTCAATCATTCGATAAAATTTTTTTAAAAGCAATAAATTTTTAGTAAATTTAAAAGAAACAGATAGATGGCATATTAAGACAATATAATATTTATTTATAATACTATTACAAAAATTCGAAGTTAATTATTACAAATTAGGACATGAAAATATTAATTTCATTAATGTACATAAACATTCATAAAAATATTATGACAGTAAAACAAAATCTTTTTTACTTCAGGAATTGTAAACTCAGCAATAAAAGATTAAAAAGGAAATCACGATCCTCTATTTTAAATTTTAAATTAAATTTTGGAGCACAGAGATCTTCACAAAAGTTCCATAAAAATATGTACATTTTTTTTTTTATTTTTAAATTTAGGCTCTAGGTATAATTTGCTCATGTGCCAACAAGTATGCTCGAAAGTTTTCAAACATAAGTCAATACTCAGTTGGAGTGGAAGGAAATTTGAAATAGAAAATAAAGGCGCAAATGAAAATCAAAATGAAAAAAAAGAACATAAAAATAATAAAAAAATTAGAAATTAATAAAAAAGAAGAATTAAAAAAAATAATATGCACAATAAAACAGAAAAAAAATGAAGAAATGCTCATATGCAAACAAAACATTCACAATTTCGATTATATAAACAAAACATTCAGCAAATTAGAAAACATCGAATGCATGATCAAATTAAGATACTCAGAATACAAAAACATGAAACATAAAATTATATATATAAAATATGTAAAGAAATACATATGAATGCAGTATAAATAATAATGTTCAAATATGTGCAAAATAATATAAAGGATGATTAGCTCTGAAAAAAAGGCATAGAAAGAAAGATACTTTGTTATTTTGTTCTTTAATAAACGATTCATAAATGCACGTCTTTAGTAAGTAAATTTAGTCAATCAAATATCAAGTTCTTGTCATCCTGGACTTCGCTACTATAACAGAACACATATCAATAACCGACGCGACCAATTGAAACGTTTTAAATAGGCTTTACAATTTCCATGCTCAATTAGAAACTGGGTAGGCTTAAAAGTAGATTCAAAGGTTAGCCTTTAAGCGTTTCTGGATGGAAGGGGAAAAGTATTTAGTGCTTATCATTCGATATTTGATATGAAGTATTCAACTTAGATACAACGGAATCAATTTTGTTATTTCTTTCCCAAACAAATGTGCATATTAATTCATGTAAATTCATATATGCCTTCCAGCAAAAGGAATGAAAACTTGTACATATGTGTTTTGAAGAAAACTCAGATTCACTTGTATTTTAAAATGCATCATATATTGGAAATTAATGCCATTTAGGATACATAAAGATGAAATAGAGTAGCTTCAAATAAAAAAAATGAATAGAGTTTTTCGTTATTACTAATCCAAAAGACTGTTGGACTGTACAAAGTAATTCAACCTGAAGGATATTACATTATTTGCTTTTTCTAAATCGGCCAGCTTCGATTTCAATAAAATCTTGAAAAATAACAAATGCAAGATGAATCTCATTGATCATATCACCATCTGTAAAGGAAATGACTGGGAAGTTGTCCTTAATATTTTTATAACTCAGTTAGGAGGAAATATCATTCAGAAGGATGGGGGAGTTTGAAATTCGTTGGGAACCATCTAGATTAATAAAGGCCCAGTTCCACATTACATTATTGAAGTAATTATTATGGATTATAAAGATGACAATAGATGGAAAGCCCAAATAGCGGAGACAGTTTCATAGAATATTGCTCGATACCTTGAAATAACTCGGAGGAGTATCCTTCTTTGAATTTTTTGCGAACGCCGCCAGTTTATTGTCTTCTTCAGGGCACAGACCCAGATTCGTGAACAAATAAATGGAGCAATGACTTGTTTGTAAATGAGGGATGAGACGCTGGACGTGAGTTCATATCTATTTCTGAAAACTGTATTAAGCCTAAGCAGAATGTTTCACATTTATTTGGAAGATACAAAATATATTGTTTTCAACAGAATTATTGCCAAGAACCATGCAAAGATATTTTGTTTCCTTCAGACAAGAATGAAGTGATCCATTAAGGATGAGGTCATAAATTAGGAAACTTTTTTTTTCTCCTTTCCAAGACAATTAATTTTGATTTGATGCCATTGAATTCCAGTTTATGACTTATTTTACCCAGACTGTTACATAATCAAGAGTAAGTTGTACTTGTCTGCTTTCTGTATGAAAAGACTTTCCTTGAAAACAAAGAAATGAACCATCAGCAAAAGCAATTATTTCACAAGAGAAAAGCAGAATTGTTCGCAATAAATATTTATAATAATATTTCTGAGAAAAGATCCAGAAACGCAATCCCTGAGAACATCCCTCGAGCAAAATTCTCACCTTTGAGGATTGCCTAAGGATAATTTTACAGTTCTATCCTTTTAGAAACTTGAAATGTCGGCAAATAAGTGGACGTAGATGTTTACTGTTTTCAAAATACTCAGAATTGCAGGCCAACAGTTGTGATCAAAAGTTTCTTTAATATCCAAGAAAACTGGGAGTATATGAAACTTTCTCTTTTTCCATTTAAATCAAATTCATTAAGACGTCCTAAGTACATTATTGCAGTATAAAATCAAATTGATTTTTATTGAAATAATTAACTTTGTGTAAACTTCAAGTTACTTTTGTAACAATGAGCATTTGGAAACATTTACTCATGACTGACAAACTCATACACTTATATGTTCTAAATAGGAATATAGATATCGTTATTTTTGTGAATAAGGACAAGTCCTGCGTTTTTTTTTCAACAAAGACAGAAAATCTTAACATGGAGATTTGAGTTAAAAAACTTTTAGAAAAAGATAGGGTGTATTTCGTGCAATTTCTTGAAAATTTCGTTAGGCATAGAATAGGGATCAGGATACATATTTAATTTTATTTTACTTGTAACAGAATCAATTTCATGGATGGCAAAAGACGTATCATTCATTATGTTAGTATTGGAAAGAGCGTCGTGCTGTATTTCTTAATGATAAATGGCATGCTTGTTCTTATTCTTTTCGAGAAATATATAGTAATAAATCGAATTTGCATGCAATATTTTTTATTGTTCCACTTTATTCCAAATTTATTTATTATTTTTAAATTCTTGACGTCGTGACTAGAAGATAAATATTTTGAGACCTGATATTAGGAAAATATTCACAATGTGGTTGAAATTCGTTCATTTGAGATCTGTCCTTCAGTTGGCATGGTAAGAAAATTAGTAGACTAGGTTTCCGACATTACCAACAATATGATAAAGATTTAAAATTATAATATATGTCAAAAAATAATCTCCTATTGCTTCAAAACAGGCTATTAATCAGATTAGCGTAACTACTTTGCTTCTTTCAGATATATTTCAATATATATTTTTCCAGTATATATCTTTTCATGTTTCGAAGTAGCATCCAAGTATCCAAGCAATGATTTCTACATAAGATCATTTTATTTAGAAATCATAATAGCATAAAATATAAAGTATGTGTTTTATCATTTATCTTATCTCATATATCAAGATGAATTTATAAATTGATTAAATAGTTTAATTAAATTAATTATTCCTATAAAATAGATATTATTTCCTAGTAACCTACTATCATTAATGATATTTCTTAAATAAATAACTGCAATATTTTTTAATTAACGAAATATATTCAAAATATCATTGTGAAACCTTTTTGTTTTGCGTACTCGTACAAACTAATTTTTTTTCGTGTTTGTGTTATTATATTTTATGTGAGTAAATGTTCAATGCATTTAATATGAGTTTTACACGATAAACTTATATTAAACGTGAAAGTTTTAATATGAGATTAATTAAGGTGATAAGTATATTTTCTGCTTTAATATTAATTCTATTAATAATTATGTATTTAATTTTCGAAACTTCTCTAAAATATTAAGTGACCTATCAACATAAAAAATAGTATATTAAAATATTTAAATATATTTACTTTTTATTATTATATCTACAAGATTTAAGGATGAAAAAGGCCTACTAAATATATTTATTAATATATTATTTAATATTTTATATATGAATTGGGCATTTTTAAATTCACTAGTTACTAGAATATTTAAATTTGGCTTATTTTATTAACAACTGAGCTGACACTATCTAAATAATAAAAAATAAAGCACATTCGTTCTTTGATTTGCAGTGTGCTCGGCTGCTGCAATACTCTCTCAAAAGGAAATACCATCTTTCTGAACTGCGAAATATTTAGACAAAAACGATATAAAGTTCACGTTCAAACAATATTTCAAAATATATCATAACATAAGCGGGTATTTCAAATTTTGTCGAATAGATTTTCGATACATGAACTGCTAGATAGTGTAAAAGTGTATACAGAATATGAAAGTATATTCTCTATACAAAATTTTTTTTAATAAAATTGATGACTTCAATATTTATTTTAACTTATCAACATTATTTTAATAATGGATTATTTTTGTTATTTAGTAATAAGAAGGATTAATTATTAACGTGAAATATTAAGTAAAATTGATATTTCTGCGAGATACACTGAGCGGCCTTTTTTGGAATTTTTATCATTTTCTGATTTTGGGTTCTCGGAATATCTTCTTTGCCAGAATCACAAGTCAGATCAATCTCAAAATCATATAAATTAATTTTTGAACCAATCAGATTCGACGCAGACTTTTGAATTTTGAAAACGTTGTTGAAGGTAATCCGTTTTTTTATATATATTCTTATAGCTATAATAATGATATTTCTACTCATTTAATAAATGGAACAGATTCCTTTACTTGAAATATTTTTTTTCATATTATGAAAATTATTTTAACTTTAGATAAAGTATCCACATTTTAGAATACTTCATACATACTTTTCAGTCAATTTTCGTTAAACCGAATTGAATATTTTATTCAAGCATCAAACAACCGTCTCTATAAGGAAAATAAATTTCCTTTTGCATAAACTTGAAAACATATTTTCTTTCAAACCAATTCCCAGTCTAGTAAACTATTAAAATTTATTCGGATTTTTTTTAAACATTTCTTAGATGGGAAATATGTTTATAGTTGAATATCGTATGAGATAAATTTTGTATATTCACTGCATAATTCTGATGTTTATTTTTTTAAAAAGAAGTTACCATTAGAATATTTTTGATATTTAAGCAATAAAATATAAACTGATAATTTTGCCTACATGATTTAAATATATGTCATTCAAGAACGAAAATTATTCCAATATAAACGTGCTCTTTTAAATATTTTTGTAAATGATTCCGTAACATCAATATGTATATACACTTACTGATTTTGAATATCTTCTTCACAATTTAATCAGCAAGTTTTAATAATTTTTATAATATTAGATTTAAAATCTTTTTTCTGTTTGGTATTTTTCAGCTTTAATTTAATTCGAAAATAATTATATTTTAATGCATTTCGAATTTCTTGAATTAAATTGGATGAGAAAGGAGATTTTATAGTGTATAGACTGGCAAATGTAAAAATAGCATCTGGAATATATTCCACTACATTTACAATTTATTGCTGTTTTTAAATGAAATCTAAGAAATATTTTCTTAAAGCTTGACAAAAAATACAAATAATAACTAACAACCATTGATATGAATTCGAAAAATATGGAAATAAAAATGTAGAACGCTGAAGAGAGAGCCGTAAAATTAAAAAATAAATAAGCCGTCCAAGTTGAATTGAAGTTATAAAAACTTTTTTTTTCTAAACTGTACTTATTTGAAGCACTGACTCTGAATTTGAAACTTATATTCTGTTTTCATGGATTTGCAAACACGAATCGTGATTAGATCCTAAGTTTTATTGCTCGCCTTTCATTTTAAATTCAGAAATCAAAATAAATATGATCGAGAAACTATACCACATCAAGAAAAGACAAGCAAGATCGATATTCATCATTCTTGAAAATAAATTCTGAAGTATTTCATACTATTTCATCGTGGCGAAAGGTAATACTTAATATTTTTCGAAAACACCAAAAACTTTTATTAACTTTCAATATCTATCTTAACTCAAAAAGGAACCAGAACTCTGCCTCGATATTATGACCACCGTTTTATACGATAACTATAATCAGACATCTATTGTGATTGAAAAGTGGTTTTTGATAATGGACTAATTTTTTGTATATTTAGTAACAAACTGGTTCTAACAGATTGGAATAACCGTTTCCTTTATAAATCTACTTTTACTATATTTGTGAAAAGCAATTTTAAATTTCAATTCGGCCTGATATTAAATTAAGATTATATTTTATAAGCATAAGCCTATAAAAATCAGATCAGACATTCAAATATATGCTGAATTCATCTGAATTAAAAATGATATTTTTTTTAAATTAAATAATACGATGACACCTGATTAGCAGTGATTTACTTGACTTCGATGTTGACCTGCTCTATAAAATCAAATTTTGGAACATCGATTTTAAATCTAATTTCACTCAATTGGCTTATCTTTGCAGCAGAAAATTATGCTCCAAGGATAACAAGAATATCTATATTATCATTAGATTTTACGATGTAAAATACATAGTAAAATCACGAGTTCTATTTGAGAAAATAAGTGATTATCGTGGAATTGCTTTTGTTTTCTAAACTATTTTAATTCTCAAATTTTTTTTTTGTTAATTCATGCATTCGTTTATCCTTTTAAAAAAGCATATTTCTACTCTTTATCGAGTTTAAAAAACACTGATTTGAAAAAGGAATAAAGCATTATTCCTTATACAATCAATTTAAAATTTTTTTTAAAGAAAAGATGGAAATGGAAAGTAAAAAAAAAATAATTTGAGGGAATAGTTAGCAATTTCCTCAATAGCAGTTTTCTCAAAACAACAAAAATTGCTTACCGTCTTAACACCTATTTGGATTGCTTGACAAATTCCAATTACTTAATCCATCAAATCTTCTAAATTGAAGGAATGAACTAAAAATTACTTCGTAAAGAACGGCCGAGAGTTTAATTACTTAAAATGAAACTCATTCTTCTTGTTGATAAGTAATATATGGAGCTAACAAAATAAGGACAAAATAGGCGTGTAAAAATTAATTTAAACCGATGAAAAAAAATGATGCTTTTGTTTTAATTGATTAGTAGAATGAAAAAATGAAAAACTACTAATTTTTTTAAAAATTACACACACAAATTATATAGGAAGAAGAATTGAAGAAGCCGGCATCCTGGCCTTGGGGTAGCGCTTTACCCTGTGTTCTATCTGTGAGGTGGGTGAAAGAGCCCTCTTTTTAAAAGGTGTTGTGCAAGCATGTATGTGATTGCCATCTTCATTTGAGCTAGAAGACATACTTTTGTCCTGGGGGGCCTTTACCCTCAGAAGCTACCTCACAAACTCGACATAAATCGCTGATTTGTCAGCGGGCATGTCTAAGGCAAGTGCCATAAATGCCACAACATAAATGAAGAAGGCTAGAAACATAAAATTAAATATGATAATCATCAATTGTAATGTAAAAACCTTCTAAATTGAAATGAAAAATAAAATAAAAATTATTTTTAATGTTATAGATCTTTTATCAAGAGAAAAAATTATTAACATGATTCAGAATGAGTCTACATCCGCCTACGATTGAAATAGAAAGGAAAGAAATCCCATCTTTTAACCATAAATAGATGTTAGTTGGGGACTTAAACCATATAGTTTAAAATTTCAGTAGGTTGAAAGAAATGTGTTTTTTACGATTCTATTAATTAATTATATTGTATGTATTTGATCAAATAATTTTCTATTTAAGATTTTTTTGAAAATCCTTTTAATGAAAACACTTAATATGCTTTAATGATAAGTAGAGATGAATTGATTTTTATTCCCAATAAAATTCAATAAAAAAGTCAAACATTTTTAATTTTATTAAATAAACGCAAAAAAAATAAAATATTTTAGTATTCATGAATTCTTGTCTTCTTTTTTTTTTTTTTACTTTGAAAAGATCTCAAATGAATTACATTTGATCATTTTAGAATGTAAATCCTTTTCTTATGCAGTTGTACTGCAAAATAATAAACACATGATATTGCGAATTTTTTGACAAAAATATTGTCTATGAATTAATTAGAATCTGAACTCAACAACCGAATGTTCACTTCTAAAAATTTTAATTTTTTATCGCTGCATTTTTATTATAGAAAGTTAAAAAAAATTAGAGTGAAATGACATAAATGGATAAATATATTCAACTTATGATAATGTCTTTTTGAATAGTACAAACAATTTCTTTTGTTTCTTTCAAATTTTGGACCACAGTAAAAGAAAGAAAATATTGAAAAATATCATTTATTGTAGAATGTGGAAACATATCCTTCATTGCCTCCTTCAAAACAAATTAAAAGTGTAAAAAGTAGAATTATTTACATTAATTATTATTTTAATTACATTAAAAATTTAAAATGTTCCTTTAAGAACAAAGAAGTAAATGTAAAAATATGTTTTCGTTTACAAAATAAAATATTGAGCCTTGTGACGTGATAATATTGCAGCTTAATTATATCTGTACAAGCATCTCGCCTTATTGACAAAATAATTTATTAAATCATTAAAATATTAGCTGTAAACCTTCTATTTACGAGATATATTCTGTATAAAGAATAAGCGACATATTTAAAAATATATTCTAGTGCATGTAATTATACAGCTAATCATATACAATGACTTCGAAAATCTAAATGCTTATGACGAAGAAAATTAAACTTATTTGAATTTAAGATAGAATGAACCTATTGTATAGACGGAAAATAGCATTATTATCAAGTTTATGAAATACATAAATTACTTCATTATAGAATAATATCATAAACTAAAAATCTAAATTATCTTACTCATCGAATAGAATAAATGTTATTTAATTAATTAAAGTTCATTATGTAGATTGCAAAGGACCTATTCTTCTTTGAAAGGTTGATTAAAATGCATTAAATCTCACCGAGATCGGGCGGCATCTTAAATGGAGAACTTTCAGTATAATGAACTGCCTACGGAGACAGTTGATTATGTATAACAGTCCCTTACCAGAGAAGCCTCGTATATTAATCATCTCTCAAAAGTCTTTATACAAGTGACTTTACGAGATCTCACACACGAGGTCTATTATGTTCATTTAAGATAGTACTGGTCACCCCACACATACTTAAGATTGGACCTCTGTTCATTAATCATTTGCTCACAAACTCTCAGCACATGAAACCCCGTTTACTGGGATTAGAGTGTTTAATTCAGAGTGCTACCGTTTATAATACTTATTAACTTCTCAGTTGGATCATAATAATGGATAAACACTGCTTTTCGAGGCTATTAAGTCTCTCTTATATTGGACAGTGAAATGGTCGTCTATGATAAATAGTTTACCTCTATTTGACTAGTCATTAAATTATCCAGCACTAGATATTTCTCCTTCGAAACACTGTACTGTTAGAAGAGGTAGAGATCATTTTGCCTTTAAATTAAACTTCATACTTGGCTTCGCTTATTAAATACATAATTTCATGAACATTTTACTCAAATAGCAATTAATGGGTATTAGCAAAATTTTCTAATTAAATTTCGTGGTATCCATCAAAGCTTTAAAAATCATTAAGGCTTTATCTGTAATCTTTAAGACTTATATTTTAGAATATAATAAATAAGAAATAAAAATATAGATTCATATAAATGTAAAATGAAATTAAAATAACGACAATACAAAAGCTGTCATAGAAAAATGACATATAAAAATAAACATTAAATATGAAATATAAAAAAAATGATTCTGCAAAATATCAGAAAGAAATTAACGAAACAAATAAATCGGTTTTACCTTTAGAATGAGATAAATCAGTTTTACTTTATATCTTAAAGAAATTTAAATAGTTAGTGCAGTTAGAGCGTTTCATTATAGATGATATACATTCTACACCAGAGTATTTTTTTTAACTGTGACCAACAGCTGGTGTTTATAGTCTGAGGAGGAATAATTAATCTTCATTCTTCGTATAACATAATTTGAAGGATAATCAATTATCGACGCGATAATAAAGTGCTGTTCTATTATATTGTGCGTGATTTATAGATTGATAAATTTATAGATAGTGCAGTAAACAAAAAAATGGCAAAATTTAATGCTTAACATATTTTACAAAATTATTTTCTGATATATTAATGAATGAGATTCCCTTCAATTCCAATTTCATATCTGATCTTTCCTCTAATATTCATTATTTAAGTCTTCCTCCGTCATTTCAATTGTAAAGTTATTTTTGTATATTTTTATTTACTGGCATCCAACACCATTTTAAAAGATTTTTATGATCAGACATAAAAATGTAATAAAGGAAAATTTCAATAGACACATTTTCCTGTCAAAGAATGTTGAATTTAAGATATTCAACATTCCAAGACCAGAAAGATAGCGATTTGCTTCAGATCTCTGAAATCGAAATTTTTAAAAACATTTCTCTACTGATCAGATACACCTAAACACTCTTAATTAAGATACAAATGCAGATTCCATACATTTATTATCTAAATATAAAATTTGGCTAGGATATGTATTATTTATTTACAGAGAAACCAAAAGACCAATTAAAAAATAATTAAATTGCGTTAGAGCAATCATTTGTAATGTCATCATTTAATTTTGCAAAGTTTAAACAATTGTCTCTTTAAAGATGTTAAATATTTTCAACTGAAATAAATTATAATGGATTTAGGAAAGACCATTAATTTTTAATTTAATCAATTTGGACATGGAATTAAAAAAAAAATTGAATAAATTTATAATCGATTCAACTAAACATGTGTTAATGCATTTCTGAAATAATCATTCGTTTATTAACAATATTCATATATCAGAATTTGAATTTGCATAATTGTAATCTTTAATGCCATTTGCGGTTTTTCCTTATTATGAATAGCATTTTATGAAACGATTACTTCACTTTCTATATTACATTAAATGAATTTGAAATATAATA
Organism: Argiope bruennichi; assembly: GCF_947563725.1. Lineage (NCBI taxonomy): Eukaryota > Metazoa > Arthropoda > Arachnida > Araneae > Araneidae > Argiope > Argiope bruennichi. The sequence continues at coordinate 24,309,014 of NC_079151.1, read as the reverse complement.
CTGCCATTAAAATAAAATGTTATCACTATAGATGCCTTCTTTTAAACTACATCAATAGTAGAAATTAATCTCAAATATTTATTAAACATTTTACAAATTTTATAAGCATCGGAAACAATCATCATTTTATTTCATTTTATCGGTTGAAAATAAATTATTTTTAATGACAGAATTATTTTCACCCTTTAGATTTTCTGATATGACAAATGCTCCATGAGCTAAAAATTTGAATTCAATTGTGTTTTTACAATGAACTTTCAAGTACAAAAGTATTTGATGTATTACAAAAGGAGTTTTAAAAGAGTTGTTTAACAAAAATAATAGTATTTGATTTGTATAAAAAGCTTTAAAACTGATGGGGAATGTATTGTAAATGATCTAAGGTCTGGTTGATTAATAAGAATATTGATTATTGATTAAATTATTGAATTTTTGATTAATGAATTATTGAGGTCTAAGAATTGATGCTTGATTATCGTAGTTTGACAATAAGAAAATAACTGATAATGTTCTTATATAATTTAGTACTTGTCAAGCAATTTTTTTAAAAAAAATCATTGGTTTAAAAAAAATTAATAAATTAATCAGTTATTTTTTTATTTTGAATTTTCCCAAAAACTTTGAATTTATTCGAAACCCATAATGTGCTCAGTTGACCCAAGAGATGCTTTCTGAAGGCAAATTCTTTCTAAAGTGAATTATTGCTGGTTAAGAAACGTGTATAAATATTTTTGTAGTAAAGAAAGTTCGGCAATCGAATGATGCTTGAAAAGTGAAGTAAGACTGAAAAGTTCGCATCAAAAATGCTCAACAGTAACGATATTGCTGATAATTTTTTTGATTGTCATTGTGTTGTGTATTATGAATTCTTACCAACTGTAAATATTGCAAATAAAGCTTATTAATATATGAATGTTTTGCTTTCTTTGCATGAAATAATCCGTTGATATTAGGGATTGCAATACCGGACCAAAATTTCAATACCGGTATTCGGTATTTTTTAGATCTTAATACCGGGATACCGGTTTTAATACCGGTATTAGAAATTTTAGAAAAAGAAAGAAAACAAGGTGTTTCTTTGTTTTATTTGCCAGTTTTATAAGAGAGTGTAATATCACAAAAAATAATATGGAACTTATAAATTATAACAGTATATAAAGAATCACAAAAAAGTAAAGGAACAACTTATTTATTTAGATCACAAAAAAAGTGTAAATATCACTATTCAGTCTGTGATACTATTACAAATTTTTGAAATGTGATCTTAAAAAAACATAATGTATCAGTTGTACTGTCATTAAAGCTGAAAAGTAATTTTGTGTAAAAATTACCAGCTGTCGAAACCACTCTTTCGGCATCTACGTCTACGTTCTTCAGATAGTGATTTGTGCTGTTTTTTCATGATTGCAACATGAAATTTATTGTTGCATTAGCTGTTAATAAATTAAAATCTCTCCCACATAATGCCTCTATAGTCAGTTTTATTGGAAGTAGAGCTGATATAGTTCTGGATATTAAGACGAATTCACTGTCTGAAAAAATTAATTTGCAAGTTTAAGTCGATTATTGCTTTTTGGATTGGATTTCTGAATTTCAAAAACCGTTCCATCATTAGGAGTGAAATGTTCCAACGTGTCTTAGAATATATTATTAACATATATTATGTTTTATTTTCAGTCAGTATATATTTTTTAATATGGAGTTTTTTGTAGAGGAAAGTTTAAATATCTTAACAATTTTTCGAACTTTATAAATTATAGGAAGCAATTCTTGATGGGTTAATATTTCATCCTCATTAGCAATATCTTCTTCCACAATTACATTGTCATTATCTTCATTGTCAATATCACTCTAACTCTTACTCTATTCAATGTCGGAATCCGAAGTTTCTATATCCACAATATTTGGAATCTTCTGTTCTTTATTTTTTTTGGTATAATACATCTATTACCCCTAATTGAAATCCATGAGCATAGCACAATTGCTGATTTGCATCAATCAACTTACCAGATTTTTTCATAACTGTTGCTCCATTAGTCGTTATAGATACAATATCTTCTTTCAGGGATAATCCATGTTTCGCTAAATAAGATTTAAGCAATTAATTAAGCCATTAATTAGCTAATTAATTTCGCCCGTTAGGGAGACATAAAAGCAAAAACGTATACTATTTTGCTATGTTTGCGATCCCTGAACACATAGTGAAGACAATTAAAAAAATTTCTAGTAAATACCGAAAAACCGGTATTTAAACTTGTGAATACCGGTATTACGAAATTGTAAAATGGCTCAAAATACCGGTATTCGGTATCCCGGTATACCGGTATTGCAATCCCTAGTTGATATTGACTTGAAATTTGACGAAAACACTCACCGTTTTTGAAACATGATAATGTGTCTTTTCACCATGCAATTATTATCATGAATTTTTAACAAGACACTCAAAAAATACAGCTCCAGAAGCCCCATAATCATTTGCCATAGCATCCTGAGGCATTTTATGTTTACTCTATAGGAATTGTCTCTTCGCGATGATGGCATTTGAGTCCATTTATTCTATAAAAGCTAATTCGTTTCAAATTCTGGAGGACTTCATAAAAAACGGCTTTAATAAATGTTTTTTGATGATTGTAAAAATGTTGATATGTTTTATAATCGAAGGAGAATGTTTTAAAGAAGTTATATTGATTTCGATCAATAAATTTGAACCATTTTTATACCACATTTTCCAATCATTCTTTTTTTTAAACTCAGTTTTAAGATATTTATATATGTTAAGATTTTTTTAAGATTAAGATATTAAGATTTTTTTAAGATTAAGATATTAAGATTTTTTTCAGTTTTTATATGTAGTATTATGAAAGATAAATTTCAAACTGAAGGAAATAGCAAATGCAATAATATAGCTAATATGGTGCAGAAATATTTTTTTAATTGACTGTAGCAATTTAACTACAAGAAATTATCTACAAAAAATATTCCGGTATTCGCTTTAAATATCAAATGATGTTGGATAAAAAAATGACATGATGCATAAATAATAAATATTTATATTCTGCAGCTGCATATTCATCATTGGAAAGTTTTTGCTTACTCTTAAAACTTCCCCTTTAATGTCTGCTTTTATATCTTATTCATAATCCTTATTTTGTTGACCTGATAACCAGTTACTCACTCTGCTTACCTGTTTTTTAAAGCTTCTATGAGGTTTTTCTGCGCTAGCGAATGGAAAGGATAACTGAAAAAGATTCTTACGAATAAAAATAATGTACGTACCTGAGAAGTGAATGTTTTTTGTGTGGGGGGGGATAGTGTAATAAAAAATGTGCAAGTCAATGAATTACATAAATAGGTATATTTATTATTTTGAAGATATCAATCCGTTAAGAAAGATTATGATTGTTCTTCTGTGCTGTTAGTAAAATCCTTCGAAAATCCAAATAACTGGATTTCATTTCCCATTACGTCCTTTTTATTTGGATTGCAATAAGGCCGTCATTCATCTTTTAGTTTCTAAACGTGCTACATATATCGATTGATAACGCTAATACTTGGGCTTAAAAATTTTAATCTTGATATGTTTACTTTCATTTTATATTCTTATTTCATCAAATATACATCAGAGACTCTAATGTCTAATGAAATGTCTCTAATGTATATTTGTCATCAGAGGCATCTAATTTCGAAATATATTTGTAGAAACAAGAACTTTCTAAATATACCTAAATTACAAATGAGGTTTCTAACTATCAAATTTCGAAATATATCTAAATCTGCATAAAAACAAATTAAGATATCAAAATAGCAATATCTGCTTGTAATTTTTTTTTAAAAAAATGTGAATTGTACCATTTAAATAATGAAATAGACAATGAATGCGAAGATACATATTTAGAATAAAGTTATACAATTATAAATATTCAAATTCCATTCATGCTAATTGTGTTCACTATTATATGAGGTTTGAAGAAAAACCAATTTCTATATTTCAAAGCATGAAAAGCAAGAAACTGAAATTCTCTTTTAATAAAAAAATTATTTGGATTAAAATTGCCTACTTTTTAAATTTTGTAAAAAAAGTAAACAAGAAATCGTAGAAAAAATCTCAAAAATTGTAAGTCCTTCAAAGGGAAAAATGTGATAACATTGAAAAACACTATACCTAATATATTATTAAATTGACTTTTCCGTCATAAAGTAATAGTCTTCTGATGACCATGACCTTAAGAAATCAATATAAAAATAAAATCATCATTATTATTATTATACTTACCATATCGTAATGTTTTATGGAAAAAAATTAAATCAAATTGATTAATTTGCATGCAGTATTATTTTAACAGTTTCATTTTAATTGCAATAATATGTTATTTCACAAACGTTATTTCATCTATATTTGTGAAAATAATAATAATGAAGAATTTTAATGGAAGCTGCAACTAAAAAATGGTGCTTAACAATTCATATTATGCTTCAAAAATACATACTGCAAAAAAAAAAAAAAAAAAAAAAAAATTATATTGCAGTTTACACATGCAGAAATAAAAAAGTTTTCAAGTAAATTTTTCTTTAAATCTAGAATATTGCAAAATTGTATGATGGGGATGATAAAACTTCAATTCATCAGAAAAAGCAAATTGATAATTCAATTATTTTTAAATGGAGGCCAATTTATTTCACCTGTTTAAAAGCATCATAACTGTCATCGCTCTAGAAATAACATTGGTAAAATTTCTGTTGAAATAAGAACTTAATTAAGGTCACCAACAAGCTTTCTCACCAAAAGCACCAAAGAATTTATCATAAAGCATTTCAACTTATGAGGAATTCTTAGTGTATGATGAATTCCAAAAGAGCACAAATTGTCATTTTTCAACTTCGGAGGAAATTCATGTGTTAATGAAATTTGAAAGAAAGAAAAGAAAATTATAAACGATTTGCAGGATTAATTAAATTGCAGAAACGTTTTGAATATATTATAATTAAGCTATTTTAACTTATGTTATTTGTCACTGCAATATTACTTTATAATTAAATATGCGTTATATTTTTTCCTGTTTTATATTTATAGATATTTATAATTACTGAAGAAACCAAATTATATTATTTTCGACATCCATAATTATCACTTTTTAAAAGGTTGATTTAAAATAATTTTAAATATAAAAAATGTGAAATTATATATATATATATATTTTATTCAAATGGTACTTTCGTTTCTTTTCAATATTCTCTGTTCGAAATATTTGTGAATCTTGAAATAAAGAATTAGTGAAAGTACATTTCAAAATTAAAAAGCTCATATTCAAGCATTGTTTAAAACACATTAACTAATTATCCTTACCTATTATAAGTCATTGAATACCATTTTTAGTATACAATTTACAAAACGTAGAAATTAATTTCACTTTGGGTAGTTATGATTGTTTATAATAAATACGAAAATTTCATTTGATAAATTTGCAATATCAGTAATCTGAGCACTTGAGACATTCATAAAGCATGGCATATTTTCCGTTAATTAACTAACTCGGATATTGCATTCTTTTCTAATTTAAAAGATATATATATATATATAGTTCAATAATATGTTTTCTAATTTATCATATACTTTGCAATAGAGTATGAAGGAAAAAAATAACAATATTTGAAATCACGTTCTGGATTTACTGCAATTTATTCGAGTCGCATGTGTTGCTTTCTTAGATTTTATTTCAAATTTAAAAAAAAAATATTTAACACCCTTTAAAATTTAAAGCAAAATCCTTCTTTCATCATGACTGATATTTTACTCTGTGGAGTATCGGAAATCGAAATTGTCAGTCCTTTCAGAAAATAGATTCTCCAGCCGAACAAGATTTGGAAAAAAAAATTTGTTTTGATTGCTATTATTCTAAAAAGACCGGCTCAATCTTAATTTGGTTTTCAGAAGTGAGCAGTGATGTATTGCAGTTCAAGTTTCATATGTTGGGGATAAAGATTTTTGAAAACAAAAACTGTGGAGCTTTTTATATTTCATTTTTTCACAAAAAATCACGTAATTTTCTTCCTGGACAATTTTTTGAAACTGTCCAGGAAGAAAATCACGTGACTGTTGGGTCCAGTTTACAAATTCACTGATAATAACAAGATATGGGCTGAATATATTTTTCAGATGTCAGCACAAAAAATACATGCAAAAATATGTCTATTTCAGATGGATATGACATGCATATATGAATGGATACATGCATATATGAATAATACATGAAATACAAATATATGAACAAATATATGCATATATGAATGGATATGACATGCTGCTATGTATTGCGTTTGATTGTTTTGTAAGTTCTTTGTGGTAATATTAATGATGGAGTAGTATATAAAGGTATACATAATTCATTCAAAATAGAAATAGATAGGCACACTGCCGAGAAATTGGGAAATCACTACTAAACATATGTATGCTTTATGAATTTTACTCTAGTATTATTGAATGTAAAATATATGAAAATTGGCATTCGAAATAATTGATATTCTTTTGCTTTCTATTTTACTATTGTCCTGTATTCCTTACCATTTCGTCAATGAAGCAGTAACTCGAACTGGTCATGTATATTTTGAGTTACTAATTTTTATATACAGTTTTAAGTCGCTCTAAAATAAAAAGGCGCTAAGTATGCCCGTGTAAATGAAGCACACATTCATAATATATTCTAGGTTTTGTGTTTATGCAGTATATCAAAGAAATATAATTTTACAATTGCGATATGTAAATTGTATTATCAACTCTTCAAATAATTGTACAAAAGCTTAAAAACTCTGAGTAAGTTTTTTTTTCTTTTGCACAAAAATAAACTGTATTGTTAAACTATAATAGTAATTTAAAATAAGTAAAAAATATCTAAATTTACATAATTTGTTAACCATTTTTACTTAGAAACTCATGCTTTGCATCAATAATACATTATCTTTAAATTAAAACTTGTTGATAACAAGTTTTAATTATCAACTTTTCATTAATTTACTTACTTGTTGAGAACAGGTAAGTAAATTAATTAATGGATATGTGAAAATAATTCATTGTTTTTTTGTACTTAATATCAAAGTATCGAAAATGCCTCTTTCTCCCATAACAGATGTTTATGTTTAGAAATCTAAGATATAATGGCCTATTTCGATCAGAATGAGCAATTAGTAATTAATTTCAGAAATACAAATATTTTTGCCTTTAATATACTTTCAACATTTTTAAATCACAATTTTAGAAAATCCCAACATAATCCTTCGACACAAAATAATTACCGTTAACATAATATGTTTTCCTGAACATGAAGTTTATTGCCATTAGTTTAAAGAAAATTATAACCATTTTTCTTAACCTTTGAAATAAAACATTATTTGAAAACGGTTATGATTACTCTTATTAATTGTGTTACTAAGTAATCAGATGATTACTCTGATTCTGAAAGTTAATTCAAGCTTTTTTTGTAAATCATATTTAATAATGAAATAAATATTTGCAGATATAATAAATATTTTTTTCCAGAATTTTCGAAGAATACATTTTTTTCCCTTATTCTTTTACAAAGGTTTGTTTACTTTTGAAATAAGAATTTCATAATGAATAAATTTATTTGATTATATGTTGCTACGAAAAAAAATAATGATTTTAAGTAAAAAAAAATAGATGTAGGGATTGAGATTCGAATTTCCTTATTTCCTTTTGAAAATGTAGATACTGTCTGGCATCTGTTTGTAATAGCATCTGTTAGACTATAAATATGAAAACATCCATTTTTTATTAGCATTACTTCAAAACTCTAATATGAAATTCGAGAAAAATACCGAAATAAGAGATCGTGATGCTGTTAAACAAAAAAAAAAAAAAAAAAAAACATTCGAATTAGTTCAATTTTTTTTCAGTAGTAATATAATATAATATAAGTGGGAGTTTTGTAATAGCATTATATTACAAATTTGATGGCGAATATATATTTTAAATTATTTCTACCGAATTCGATCCATAAACCGAAAAAGATTAAAACACGATTTCCATCACAGATAGCAGCGAAAAATGCTTAGAATAGCGTATTTTACAAAAGATCTCAAATTCTTCTTAGAATGTAGAAAATAAAACAGAAAAGGTCGCGACAGCTTAACTCTATGAAAATAAAAGACGAGTAGATACAAGACATCTCAGTCAAATAGGCTCAATATATTGAATGAGAGCAAAACATCTTCACGAAAAGACAGGATCAGAAAAGTACATTGCACAAAATGATTTGAATTTCATTTAAGAAGTTTCCAGTTTATTCAAATGTTGTTCCTGAGTACGAATTTTAAGTTCTTATCGTAAGAATTCATTTTTTATGAAGGTCATATCAAAGAACGAATAGAATCATAAGAATGAAAACTCACATCAACAGGAAACATCGTAATAGCTGGATATTATGAAATATGAGAAGAATGTATTTCTTTTTAAATCGTTTTCACTGATTGGGCAATATAGATCAGATAAAAACAAAGTATTGATACCAAATAGAAATATAGAATACAGATGCGAAATTGAATTTAAAAACATATTTAATGGAGTAACTCAAAATTCCTTTGTAAAAGGTTTAATTAAAAAATTGCATGAGAATGGATTAATATTACGGCATGAGTGATGAATGTATTTTAATTAGCAGGAATAGACAGAGAAAAACACTCATTTTCAAGCAGGAAACGCCATGAAGTATTAAAAAAAATTGCAGTTTGAAAAATGATTTAGATATAACTTTAAGAGAATACAATCAAAGTAAGAATTGTTATAATAGCTTAATATTATGAAAAGGAAAAAATGTACGTTTAAAATTCTTCACTCTAATAGACTGAATTCATCAAAGAGAGATTAAAAGTTAAAAAAAAAAAAAATCGTAGCTAGATAGAAGGGTAGTGTTTTGATAAAGAGAGGACTTGTTTTCAAAATAACCTATCGATATGAATACAAAAGGCGTCATATGAACATTATGTTATAACATAAGCCGAATATTTGTATTTCAAGATTTTTCTTCAATCTGGACCGAATCGAAAGAGTCTTAAATCCGTTTTGACAAATTAAAACAAAACTAGCCGGCGTCCTGGCATAAGGGTAGCGCGTCTTCCCCGTGATCTGGGCGTCCCGGGTTCGAGTCCCGGTTTGGGCATGGTTGTTCTTCTGTTGTTCTATCTGTGAGATGTGTGAATGTGCCCTCCTGTAAAAAGGGGTTGTGCAAGCGAATGAATGATGCGTGAGTGGCAAAGTCGTACTCTTGGCCCTAGTTGGCGCTGCTATAAAAAATAAGAGACGTTCCCCCTCAGGCTTAAATCTCTGTCTTCGTAACAGCGGGCTTGTCAGTGGCAAGTGCCATAAGAAACAAACAACAACAAACAAACAAAACTATTATCTTATTTTTAGTATAACTGTCGATTTCACTTTCGCTATTTGTCTAACATGTTTTAATATTAGAAAAGCTGTAAAATTTATATAATAAATCATTTAGACAATAAAGCTGTAATTAAATTCAACTGGCTTGTTTAAATACAATTTATGAAAGCACCACTAATGGTATAATTTTTTCTTGATTCCTATATATCATGAAACCACAAACAAACATCAAGAGACAATTTGAGAGAGATATTTTTCTAAAAATTCGCCCGATTGAAATTGAAAGTGCGTCGACAAGATGGATTTTCTGGTTTAGGATCTATCAGATTAAATATACTTAAGAAGAAAATTTTAAAGTTTCATTTATGCGAATGAAGCAATGACAAATGTAAGAGCGTATATTTTTCAATATTCTAAAGTTGCAAAAAATATATTTTAATCATTTAATAACGAAACAACTTTTCGTAAATTGAAAAATACCTAATTGCTCGAATAAATCGATAAATATGAATATCAAGCATTGGAAATGATATTATTTAATCAGCTTATATTTCATCTAAATAAATATTTTTTCATAAAATTAATGCAAATTATCAAATTTTCCCTTTAATATATATATTTATTTATATTATAAAACTAATTGTGTTTACTTGTTTGTTACATTGTTAATAGAACATTATTATTAAAGTCTATTACTGAGATAGACGCATGAAATAAATAAATGTAAAAATTCTACCTCCTATAACTTGGTTTTTACTTTGATATATTCCGTCTAGTCGGAAGAAGGCAGATACTAGAATTAATTACGTAAGAGCCAGATACGTATATATTTCCCAAAACAGATAGAAAAATAAAATTATATTTAGAAATCTAAAATTTCAAAACTATTTTATGGCGATATATAAAGTTTATTTTAGAATTAAAGTTAAATGTATTTTGAATAAAGTCGAAAGGCAAGTCAAACGGAAAGAAAGTTTTTTACAAGATGAAGGATGTACCAAAAATGCATTAATTACAAAAAGCAGAAATTAAATGAATACAAAGAAGCATGCTAAACATTCTTTTCTAACATTTGATTGGGAAAGTTGTGACAAAATAAATTTGTTCTTTTATTATATGACAGAAAAAAAATTAAAATATTTAACAATGTGCCTTCTTTAGTATTTTCCGTGTACAGAAGTCCTTAATATATTATTTTAAAATATTTTAAATCTTCTCATAGAAATTTGTTGTGTTTAATTACTTGTTTAAGAGTTGGCATATCCTCAGAGAGATAGATATTGCTGTACATAGGTGATCTACACTAAGAAAAAAGGTGGTTGCGTTTATTTATGTCGATAATAATTTGATTTATCTTTCATTCAGTTAATACAATTCCCCCTCCCCCCTAATACCCCAAGTGTAACCAACTGAGCTAACTTCAACTCCAAATGCGAGTTCATAACTGGTAATTCAACAAAATTATCTGTAATACTTGTAGTGTTTACTGCATATGCCAAAACAGAGTATTAGACAACTTGCATCAATGCAGAGTTTAGTAACTGAAAGGGTTGCACAGTACAAAACTTAAATTGCTTAGCGGAAACGTTTCTATTCTTGTCATCTAATTTTCAGTTAGATGGACCTTAGATATCTTCCTTTTCCCTTCATAAAATCAGTAACATCCTGTGAAACTTGCGATAGGAATTGTGGAAGTGATGTTAGCACAAACTACATCATAAATGCAAACATTAAATTGAACTAACTTTTCTCGATCAATTGCCTGAAAAAATAAGCGAGAGTCGGTAACTGGGTGAAGCATCATTGTGATATAATCTGAATGATTGAGCTAAAATTAGCTGACATATTTCAATTAGTTTGTCCCCACGTGGTAGGGGAGACACCTTGAAATGAGGCTGAGAAGCTTCCATCATGGTGGTTGATTCTCACCATCCTGGAAGGTACACGAGAAGTTGAGGGTCCGGCTCCTCCCATTGATGACGGGACGGGAAGGGCTGTACCATGGCCGGTGACAGCTCTTAGGACTCAACCAATTCCCTCCAGTGTTCCTGTAGCGGCGGTACGGTCATTTAGTTATTTTATCCGTGTGCCTTCGGATGGGTCGGAGAGTCATTGATATGACTTTCAATTAGTTTGAGTAAATGGCGAAATGCACGATTTATTTTATTGCAGAAACCTAATTAATTCGAATACAGAAGTATCGGAATTTTCTGCTCGTTATGAAATTTACTTTTTTATTTTTGTAGAAATAACGTCCTTTTCTTGGGTCTCCCTTCTTACAATTAACACAATTCTCTTCTCCAGAAAAAATTAATAAGGCTATGCCTGACTTCAGAGCAACGGATATACATCAATACTTGCGCTGTAAGTTTCTGAATACCCAAAACGCTGGCACTTGAAAAAATATCATGGATTTTAAACGCATGCACTAACAGACAGCTGTATAACTTCTGCCTTAATTTTGTCCCGTTGAAGGAAGCCTATATAAACCACGTGTTAACTAAAGTCAAAGATAACACTCGCTAATCTCAACTCGAGACTTTATTCAAGGAACTAAACCTTACTCTGTTTTTATCCACAAGACGAAATGACTGGAATCTTCCAGATTTAGAAAGATATAGAAATTATTAGAAAATTCTAGAACAAACGAGAAATCACAGAAAGTAAATCAATGACAAAACAATTTTTAGGCAACTTGCTTGCAGTCAGAAACGAACTTGCTAACTGTCACTTGCAGTTCATAACAAAATGCATGTGGAGAGATGGCTAATGTAAAAATTTGATAAACGCTTACAACTTATATTATTTGTGGAGATTTTATTTCGTTACATATTATTCAGTTAAGTAAAGGGATACAAAATTAAACGTTTTGTGAATAATGATAAAAATCCTTATGACAATAAAGAATTTTGATAATTTCTTGAGGAATTAGATGTATTTTGATTCCAAGTGAAGGAAAAAAACTTTCTTTGGACCATTATTCAATCTTAAACTTTTAAGAACAACGGTACCACCCATAAAAAAATTCCCAAAATGGAATCGATCATCTGATCTGGCATTCCCAGCCATAGTGCTTGTCACAGTTGTAGATGGAAACCTACAACAGAGCTCACTCTCGGTGAACTGATTGCCCTTAAAGCTAAAACTAAGAAAATCGGTTCAGTTTTTCATTAAGAACAGAAAATAACTTTATTATTTCTTAGAAAACAAGAGCATTAGGTTCTTATAAATAGCAAGTGCTTACTAAATTATGCCGGCAGCGGAAACTTGGGTGAATAGATAATAAATATGACCAGACGTCTGGGATTCGGTAAATAGTATTAACAGAAAACAAGGAGATATTATTATATAAAGTAATATTTGAGCAATTTATAACCAATTCAAAGGAGTAGTGCAGAATTTCCTAATGCCGTTTAAATTTAGAAATTGTTTTTTCAATTAGCAAATTAGCCCAAACAAATTAGTAGTGCAGAATTAGCCCAAACAATTCCAACAAATTAGCCCAAATTGAAAAAGTTCAGTAATTTATAACTATTTACAATCAACGCATTTCATTTTGAATCCAGATAAGTTTACTTCAGAATTTCTAAGACTAGACAAATGTAAACGCAAATTGCTAAAATAATGTTAAGTCAATATTTGCTTACGTTTACTATATTAAATAATGTAGTAAGCTTAGTGCATGTTCAAAAAGTTATCAGTAAGTAAATAATTCATCAAATATATATTTAATACTGTATTAAAATATGTTTAATGAAATCTAAAAATATCAATCATATTATATAACGATTATAAAAAAAGTGTGTATATTATATTATATATATACATACATACATACAGAGAAAGTTTCTGTAATAAAATCCAGAAAATTTTTTATTCTCTAATGTTACAAATAGTTACATTTTTGGAATGTATTTTCTGAAACTCCAGATATAAAAAAAAGAAGACAGACATTGAATGGAAATTATTAAACGACACATTTTCTGAGGTGTAAAAGTCTATGAAACTTTTCTCCAATTTGTCGTATTAGAAAGAGAAATATTTTCTTCCATTCTTACTACAAATACTCACCCTTAAAAATATTTTCTTATACACCAATGAAGAAGTAATCTTAAAAGAATGAACCGTTTCTTTCATAATAGCAGTTTTACAGTAAACGGAAAAAAACAATTTGCATTCTTTATTGTGCCAGAGAGAATTATATTTTCCGACCCCCTTTGTTATTTGATATTCTCACTCATTGTGAACTTCGTTTTAAATTCAACTCAAACTTCTCAACACATTACATTTTTTTCTCTCCATTTCTATTGAGACACTCAGTTTTTACTCTTTTTACTCTGTTTTCTTAAATATATTTTCATTGAATATTTTATTGTAATCATATTTATTATTTCTTTTCATAATGTTTTTGAGAAAATATATTTTAGAAATATAAAAAATCATTTATTTAAGCCTGATAGACTTTAAATTCCTTTTCCTGGGCAATTAAACATTTACAGAAATAATATTTATTTAAATTCAGTTGTATATAAAACATTTTCATCTGTAATAAACATTTGTCCCATACTAAAATTACTTTTTTTTTCTAAAACGAAAGAAAATAAAGAAGTGACATTACAAAATCTACCAAATTTATGATAGTTGTATTAAGTCACTTGTAGAATTCATATTAAAAAGCTTATAAATTATTTTTTAAAAACTGCATTTTAAAATACTCCATTTACAGATGGGCACATAATACAAACAAAAACTATGAAAACCGTGAGTAACAAATATTTTGAAGATATTATTGATTGTTTTCTTCTAATCCTTTATCAATTTCACATATTTTTACATTTACAAACAACCATGTACAATATTAATGGATGGAAATTCAGATGGCAATTTGTTTGAAACATATATCTTTCTTTTCTTAAAAATGAATATCGTGATGAATATTGTTTTTACACAAATTTGGAATCAGAAAACAAATCCGGACTTAAAGAACTATTTAAAGACAGATATGCAATTTTGGGAAATAAACTTTTTATAGGAATATGTGAAAAGAAAATAATTTAAATTGATAAACATCAGATTCGGCTTAAAGATGTATAGGGTAAAATAAATTATTATGTTTTATATAATTACAAAATAGCCGTAGCCGTTACAAGATAGCAAAATAGACGTTTATGAGATGGTATTTTAAAGCTCTCATTCTGATGATGCATGCATTTTCTAAATTTTATAATAATCTACCATATTGAAAATTCCCCTCAAATATACCAGGACACATTTATTGCATTTATTCCAAAAAAGAATTTAAATATTAATTAAAAAAATCTAATAATAATATCTAATATTTAATAAACTCTTTTGTGCATCCAAACTAGATTGATATAACACACTTAGAGAAACATGTTTCATTTCATTGAACTAAATACAAGATGTTTACATTTAATATTTAATTATAGTCGAATAGTTTAAAGAATCCATATTATTTTCGTGATTACTCATGAATAGTAAACAAAAAATTAATTTAAAATATGACTATTTTAATATTTCATACATTTAAGATAGGAAATAATGAAAAATCTATCTTAATAAGAAAATTTTATTTATATAATATCAATTTTTATTGAATGTGCAAAAATATATATTTTTTTAAAATTAGTATTTTCAATTTTTTATTTATATATTAAATTTATTTTAGCTTAACATTAACGCCTTCAAAAAAATTCTTGTAAATTTAATACTGTTATGGGGTGAAAAATGAAATTGAAATTAAAAAAAAATAGATAATTATCGTCTGAATCACTTCCAATATTAAATTCTTGAATTATATATTGTGCGATAAAATGTTCGCTCATTTATTATGCCTTCAATTCATGCGTATTCTATACTGATTTTTATTATTCAGTCATAATTATATTGATCCTATATTCTACAATTTCAGTATGATTTATATTACTAAGTTCTGTGGAATCTAATAAAAAAGGAAATTAGAGAGCGCAACATTTCAGAAAAGCAGAATTGTTGAAAATTTGCAAACGTAGAATGATTTCAAATTTTATGCTTTCAAATTAAAAAAAGTAACTATATTTTCATAAGATTTAACCGTAATCTTCCATTTTTAATAGTTTTATAACCGATTTTTAAATAATGAAAGAAGTTGCAAGTGTAAAATAAATATCAGCTATTTAAATATATTCAATTGTATTTCTTTCATTTCCTTTTATGATAATTTCTTAAAATATAAATATCGATTTATATAATTTTACACAATTCAATACATGATGCAGGAAAATTTTATAAATTAAGAATGTTTTGGTAAAAGAAATTTCTAGAATAGTCTTTTAGAATTAAAACTTTATTCTTTACACTTTTTCATGAACCAAAGCATTGAGAATTGTATAATATCAAAGATAAAATTGCGATGGAATTTCTAGCTGTAGCTGGTAGAACCTGGACCCCCTACCAATTTCAGAAGTAGAAAAAGAAATAAAATCTAAGTTGAACTGAAGAAATAAGAACACTCTTAACTGTGTCCTTTATTGCGCTTTAAGATATATAAAGAAACTCAATGTGGCTGTAAAACTCACAAATTAGTCTGCTTGACATAAGCATGTCACCTTCGCTTTTAAGAGACTAAAAGAACAATTGAAGGGAACTAACTTGCACATCGGTATTTTCCTTTTATTCCTTGCTATTTTCTTTTATTCTCTTCTTTTTATACGAGAGTGTTAAATCTAATTTTCGAACTGAGATAGAAAAAAGTCTGATTAAGTTTATCTTGTGGGAGAAAATATTCTTCGCAAATAGTCTAATTTTATTTCCTTCAATGTAACGGTTTTTTATAAACACAACTTCGGAAGGATTTCTTATAATATATTAAACATATATATTAGAGGAAATTGTACAACATTTATACATAAAGCCTCCAGTAGAAAATGATTTCCAATAAAAAATTTTCATAAATTTCAAAGTGCATCATTTCGATTCCAGCCGAAATGTACATTTTCGTAAATGTACATTCATATACTTTTATTCAATCGAAATTCTTCCGTTTTTATCAAAGTTGTAAATATAGTTTTAAAGGATTTCGGATTACATGTTCATTTATATTTTGTTAAAAAAAACGTAGAATTGGTAATAGTTTCATAAAATTTTTAAAAAAAACTTTCAAATAAAAATTAACAAATATGAAGGATAATTGTTTGTGTTGTATCTTGTCTGAAGTACGACAATTATTGATTTATTACAGAATAGCAATCTAAGCACATATGAATATAGTTTACAAAAGCAAATCTGAAATTCACAAAATGGCGATTCGTTTCATATTTGTTGATTCGTCCATTATCACACAATGTTGTTTACTTAATTGTTAAATGATATGAATTCTGTTTTTTTTTATTTTTGTCACAAAGAAAGTTGAAACGTAGTTGCATGAATTATGAATTGAATAGTTATTTGTAATCAAAATAAAAATATTAATTAAATCATGAAAACAAACCAGTTTCTAGTTGCGGCTACTAAACCTACAATGTTGAATTGTTTGTTAGTTGGATAATAGTATTAATTATGCTATAATAATTTGGATTAGTTACTTTATATTAGTAAGGAAAATATATTATTTTAAATTTTATTTCAGAATAATCATTCAGTATTAAAATTACGATTTTGTAAAGAGACAAAATTGGTCGAGTTTGCAAGACTGTATGTTCTATCAAAGTTTTATTTTATTATATTTTAAAAATAGGTAGTTGATGTGGCAGATACGATCACCCCATATATATATATATATATGTGTGTGTGTGTGTGTGTGTGTGTGTGTGTGTGTGTGTGTGTGTGTGTGTGTGTGTGTGTGTGTGTGTGTGTGTGTGTGTGTGTGTGTGTGTGTGTGTGTGTGTGTGTGTGTGTGTGTGTGTGTGTGTGTGTGTGTGTGTGTGTAAAACACACTTTTGATGCAATTGCGTGGCCATTTTTTTTTAACACTTTTTTTTAATTTTGCTTTTTTCTATCCCGGGAAGCATAATATGTTCATGAAGCGAGGATGAAGCCGACATCCTTTTACAAGCGATACAAGCTTAAATGAGAGCGAAAAATATTTTTCCCAGTGGTTTTATACTTTGAGATTCCCATAGGGATTTCTTTACACGCCTCGATTTAGAAAAGGGATTATAGGTATCTTTTAAAAGAATTTCTGTAACTTGACTGATTTTTATCCATCCACTCGGAGAGAACATGACAATTTCTGCAGTTTTACAGAGATTGTCTAATATTAATTAAAAATAAAAAGGGTGGTATTAGATCAGGAAATGAAAAGCATTTTAGAATTCATTTAATATAAGTTAAATTAAGATAAAAATAAGGAAATTAAATTTAATTTAGATTTAGAGATATCATTACACCACATACATGTGTGTGGGAGAGATACAGAGAGAGACTGTGTGTGTGTGAGAGAGAGAGAGACTGTGTGTGTGTGAGAGAGAGAGAGACTGTGTGTGTGTGTGAGAGAGAGAGACTGTGTGTGTGTGAGAGAGAGAGAGAGACTGTGTGTGTGTGTGAGAGAGAGAGAGACTGTGTGTGTGTGTGAGAGAGAGAGAGGGAGAGAGACTGTGTGTGTGTGAGAGAGAGAGAGGGAGAGAGACTGTGTGTGTGAGAGAGAGAGGGAGAGAGACTGTGTGTGTGTGTGTGTGTGTGTGTGTGTGTATGTGTGTGAGAGAGAGAGAGAGAGAGGGAGAGAGACTGTATGTGTGCGTGTGCGTGTGTGTGTGTGTGTGTGTGTGTGTGTGTGTGTGTTTACATTAAAATTAACCGTTATAGTTTAATTAATTATTCATTTTTATACATTAAATATTAATTTAAATTCAGAAATCTAAATGAATTATTCAATGCACATACAAACACTTACACGCACGAATTAATTACATTATTTTGAAATAAAGTATGATATATTAATAGTTATTCAAAGGAAAATCAGATTAATGATTAAAATTCGAGAACAGCATTGTACATAACTGAATCTGGCAATTCGTTTACAATTATATCTTGTTTGTAATTAAAATTTTGTAAAAAGTACTTAGAGTTAATTAGATAAGATTAAACAGGCAACTTAAAAACCATATATTTTCCAAATAGGGCGAGCACGCAAAAATTCAAATTTTATGAGCAGAAGGTTTTCATTTAATTGTCGTTTTACAGTTGGATGGAAAATGTGCATATAACGTGGTGTATGTCACGAAACACTTTTTCTTATAATGAAGCGATTTTTCTGTTAATTATTTAGTGTGATAAATTTGTTTCCTGATGCAACATCTGTGATCACGAATCAATTAAAACTTCACCATTGGGAAATAGTGCTACATAATATCACTTAATTTAAACTCTTTGCTTTGAATTGATGGGGACCGAACACAAATAATCATTAATTTGCGAAAAACTATCTTGAAATGTATGTGAAATTCATCATACGATTTTTTATCTGCATGAAGGAAATAGTTTCTTGATATTCTGCTGAATGGCTTTAGACATGCAATTTGAAGGCAGTTATTGGTTTACATTGGCTTTCAATGTGATTTGTATATCTGTTGTCGCTTTAGTATAATTTGGGAAACTGAAGGATTCCTAAGACTCATCACTAGCCAAATCCTACGTTTTCACCTTGAATGTGTATCAGAATTTAAGTGGAGGTAATGCTATTTCACAATATTACTTTTTGTACTAAATAAGCTAGAACCTGCTTATTTATCAAACAGCTTTTCATTCATATACTTGTATCGTTCCCTTAAAGGATGCTTTAGGTACATGCAGTATGGAACCATTGCATTCACTGTCACTTTAACTATTATTATTTACAGCGAATGAAAAAAAAAATTAATTTCAAAGAAATCAGAAAAAAAAAATAATTTCCGATTTTAAAAATCAATATATTTTTCAATGAATTTATTCACTTAAAAATTTTTGTACTCTCGCATATTACTTACATATAAGCGGAGACAAACAATATGTACATGTTCAGATCACTGCTATCATAATTTTACACAAATTTACATTTACCATTTTGATTGGACTTCATGTAATCGAAATCATTTCATTTGTATGGATTTTATCAGAAAATGAATATAAAAAAGAATAATTTTCTATTTGTCATACATTCAAATTGATTCACGCTTTTGATGGGGTAATGAAATTTTAACTTTATTAATATGGATTTTGATTATTTATCAGCATTTCCAATAGAGCTAATTTGAAGTAGATGAGAATCATACATTTTTATAATTTTATGTTATGCTACCGATGATAAAAGTTAATAATTTTAAAAAATCTCCACATTCATGGACTTTGAAACTATGAAGAATTTAATTTTTTTACACATACTAACATGTTTGAGTATTTAATATTTAAATTTGACTTTTCTTGGTGGATCGTGAAATATAATCTAAAAAGTTTACATATTAAAGGAGCTTCATTGCAGAGAAAGAAATCCCAATTTTTATTGAAATCATTCCTTGCTTAGATTCCTTTGACCCAAACAAAGCTTTAGCTGATAACCTGTTTAGTGCTCATTGCACAGAAATTACTTTTTTAAAGAAAACTCTTGTCGCTCTTTTATTGATTCGGAAGTGCTTAGGGATCAAATAAATTTTTGTTGTTTCTGACAGACATATGACTGAAGTGTCTGATATGTGACATCATTTTTTCTGTGACCTAATTCAAAAATATTCATCTAGATTGGAGCAAGATTTTGTGTCTATGTTCTAAATTTTTGAGTTAAAGAAATCTCGAAAACGGTAAAAGAATACATGAGGAGTCGAATGTGAACAGGAAAATAATGATAAGAGAGATAGGAAGATTATATTTGTAGAAGCCATTACCATCGGATAAATCTTTCTTAAAATGAGATTGTCCAGACAAGTTTAAATATGTATATTAGGTCTTTTATCACCTATGTAATATTCCATAAACTTCAAGTAGTTTTAAGTGAAACGAGCCATAGAGTTAAAACGGCCTACAAGCAACTCCGTATTTACCAAGCATTAAATGTTACTTGTAAACTTTTCTCTACTTTGCTTTAAAAGGTTAACGGTCCTTTAAATTTCTCAAGTATATGGACTTGTGTTCGAAATTATCTCCTACCACTCGCCTCGCTAACAAAGTTCGGATTTCACATTTCTTAGTTGATCACAATTTATGTGTCTGCCATATATCTTCATTGCATGATATGTATGAATTAATATGAACAATCTAAATGTGTATCAGAAAATAGCTGCATCTTTTGGTAAGCATGCCAGTATCTTTAAACAAAATTAACATCCTATTTTTTGTTGAATCCTACAGTAGGTGCAAGGGGTTTTCAAATGAAAAGATACGAAACGACACTGTGGGTAGAAATGAAACCTCTATTCAAAGTATACACCATAGGCCTGAGCACAATGATCCCATTGATTAACGAACAGAAGGATTAGTTGTTCTCAGAAATCCTGTGGCTGTGATGTGACCCAGTCTTTCACAGTTTCACAGTACCCTTGAATTCGCCATCCGAGTTGAAGCGCTTCTCTTTCAGATGTTTTCTCAGGGGGCCAAACACATGAAAATCGTGATGACTGTGTTTGCCTGGCCTGGTCTCAGATCATCAACAAAACTCCATTTTCTCACTGACTTGTCTGACACACAAAATACGGTGACCATTCGGCGATGAATAGCTGTCACAACTTACGCGGTCAGAAATGGGATAACGCCGCACTGCCCCTAAATTGTCGAATTTTGCAATGTGAACGCCATCCTGTCTTTAGATGCAATACCACATTCAGCTTCACGTTAGGCTTATCGGGTCTCCCGTTCTTTGGAATAGGACTATCCCCTTAATGACGAAAGACTGACTGAATAGACATGACTTTTGAGTAAAATGGCATGGAATGTGATAGTTCTTGATGGGACGATGGAAGGAGAAAAACTGGACATGATCTTCTAGAAAGTTGCGTAAGGCAGGTGAGGGAGAGAGGGAGTGATGTCTAATCCAATAGGAGAGCAGAATGCCAGGGGAGTAGGAGAGGGTGATGCAGGAATGTATTCGGGTGAAGGTGCAGGATAAGAATTGCTCGATAGGAGCCAATCAGGATGCTGGGTTATTGCAGTGAAATGAATTTTGTTTTGTCGGAAACTTAGCCCAAGAGAGCTTTGAGGATTATAAGCTTTTTCTCCTTATAATTTTCAGCTTTCTTTGCAAGTTTGGCGGCTTCAATTAATTTTGGGAATTCTTTGAGTACTTCTCATAGTTCTTTTAGAATTTCCAAGGTTTCAAGGATGGAGGGGAAGTCTTCAAAAGCAGTCAAAGTTGGGGTCACGTTCTGTTTTCGAGGTGGGGGAACTGGCTGGGGGACTTGCTTTCTCTGTTGTCTTCTTGCTATCTCAGCGTAGGAGGGTCTTCCATTAATCGTTGTCAATTTAGGGAATTTAATACAACCTTTCCATACAGCTGTGTGATCGGTTTCGTTGAGATTTGCGCAGACTGCGGTTACGTTGTAATTTACGCAGATTTTTTTCCGTGAAATTACAGCTCCTGGTTAGGTATGTACCACCACACTTAGTACATTTAGGTGCAAGTGTGCAGTTCCAAGCTGAATGATGGAATCCTGCACAGTTGTAGCAGATGGTTGCTGTTGTTTTCCTTCTGTAGGTTTCAATTTTGATTCTTAGATGATGGAGTGTTTTTCGTTATATATATTAAGAGTACTTCTTGATTTTTGTGATTTCGAGCAGGAATATTAGGTACAGGGTTTTCAGTTTATAGTTTTTGAGTTGATATATCCTGAAAATTTTATAGTTTCTTTCTTCAAGTTCTTTGAGAATATCTGCTTTATCTGTGTCTCCGGGGAGTCCTTTCATAATAACTTTTAGTGGCCTGTCTTCGTAACTTTCTGATAACATGAATTCTTCGTTTTTCTCAGTTAGTAGTTCAATGATCTTGCTTCTTTCTTCTTCCTTAGCTGGGTCAATGGCAATTATATTTTTTACAAGTTTATTTTCTGTCTGGGGGTAGTTCTTGTGGATTTCTTGCAGGGAGATATTATGGTTTCTTGATAATTTGAGGTTGATAGTAGCAGGTCTATTGTGTTTCTCTTGATTTTGATTCAGGATTTCAAATCTGTTACAGGTGTCCATGATTTCTGGGCTTTCTTCTGTTTACATGATTTTTGCTACTTTTTTCGGATAACTAGTTGGAATTTATCAGTGTTGGTATCATTTATCGTGCGGTTTTCTCGGGATGGGTTGTCAATATCCATTTCTTTAAATTCTGGTTGAGCTAGATCTATCTCAAAATTAGGGTAATTATCATCAACTGTTTTGGCTAAGTTGACTCTGTCTCCCCACTTGTCTTGTTTTTTTTAGTTGGTTAGGTTGGGATATCTCTAATGGCAATCAGTCTTGTTTTAGTGTTCTCTTTGTTCTGGGATATTTCTTTTTGGGTGGAACTACATTGAGAACTATTGCGTGGTCTGTAGTGGTAAAATTCCATGTTATTATATTGCCTGGGAGATGCAACAGAACTTTACTTACAACAGCTGTCTAATTCCGTTTGTTCTGTATGGCTGTATGAGTGGCTGGATCCCCTCGGGGAAGTGGCTCCAGTATTCTTAAATCCAATAATGTGGACAATCGGTCTATACATGACTGAGCTAAGCAAGCATCATGACTTGATATGGAGAAAAAAACACCTCAATTGGGCTGCTCTCTTTATATGAGCCTCTGCTCTCTCCTGCGCAACCTCCGATCTAAGACCTCCAACCTCCGATCTCTGCCGAAGACTCCAATCGCATCTCTAGATGTCTCGCTACTTTCTCCATAGTGCCATAGGTAAATATATAAATGGTTACATTGTTACGTACCTTTTCATTTGAACATCCCTTGTGCATATGAATAGTAATTACATGTACGATAAAAGAACATATGATACATGTATGATAAATTATATGTATGTTAAAAGAAAATGTATGATAAAAGAAAAAGGATGTAAATAACAAATTTAACTTGAAGGACTGACGATTAAGGAACATATCTAATTACTCAATCAATATATTTAAAAATTTCTCTATTTCTCTATTAATTTCTAAACATACCTGAAATTATTTTAGTGTTATTTAGGCTTAAAATGCTATTTTTAAACAAAATATGTTAGATGTTATACATAAAAAAGCGATTATTTGATTCTTATTTATTTATAAATGAAATTTGATTTTCTCTTTATTAAAAATATAACTTAAATTATTGACCCATAAATACGTTTATACATTGAATATTTCCTAGACAATTTCTGATTACTTTATTTTTAATAGAACATTAACCTTTATTTTTAATATGGTCATAATATATTTTTCCCCTAAACGAATTGATAAATTATATGAATGAGTAAATGTTATTTGTATGAATTGTCTCACAGAAGGAATTCTGCAGTTTAGTGTTTGAAAATATAAAATAAATTACATCTGTTTTTTTTTCAGAATATATCCAGGTTCAAATATTCTCATATCTAGATTTATGTTTTCAAGTTAATTCCTTCCTAATTTTTGTTTGAATAGTCTTCGGCTCAAACTATATTTTAAATCTGCCTGTTTATTTTGCCTCTAATATAAAGTGCATAAAACTGATGTGAGATATATAAAATTACAATTATTCAATGCTATTATTTTACACCTATTTTATATATTAGAACACTATGCATTCACCTCTATTTCTTACAAGTCTAGAAGATTTGAAAACTTAAAAGCACAGGATTATTTTCTACTAAAAGAGTTTTCTTTAAGTGTTGGCAAAAATTTATAAGTTGTTATTTTCACCTTTTACACTCTCGGACCTTTCACTCACTAATAAATAATAAATAATTGAAATTAGTTTTTTTTATATTTAAAATAGCATGTATATTTTAAAAGATTATGCAATCGGTTTTAAATGGAAAACATGCATTTATCCTATGTAAAAGTCTTAGATAATCTATGAAAAGAATATTTATGATATCTACCCACTTCAAAATACTCAAATCACAAAAACACAGATTAATATACAACCTTACAGCATTGGGTGGACCGAAGGGAATTTGAAAATATTTTCTGAATTTTTTTTTGAATTATATTAATTATAATTAAATTTTATAGTATTCTCTTGCCTTGCCAATTCTGCTTTACTTCTGAAGATTTTTGTAGAAAGAGAACGCGTAGTCGATATATTTACTCATTGTTTAGTTTTTGAAGCTAATTCTTTGAAAGTATAATAATAATTATATTTACAAAATTCTTGAATTATAATCCGCTTCTCCAAACAACAGATATAAGAAGATTAAAAGCCGCAGAATTCAAGTACTCTGCGAGTTCTGGTGAAGATGAACATGAGAATACTTACGATTTCAGAAACAGTAAAATTCAAACAATGAATAAAATTGAAAAAAATCTAAGACTTTCTTTGTATTTATAGATTTCTATGACGTTTTTAAGAGACAGTTGTTTTTATATAAAAATGAATATTTAAACAGCCAGTCCAGAGATACCTAGATTTTTTAATGCAAATGCTTCAGAATATTTCAAATTTAAATTCGTAAAATTTGATAAAAATAATCAACCACTTAAATTAAAAATATTTAAATGCTTTAAATGAAACTCCTTTGCATTAAATTATTTTATTTAGAATATATTTAATAATAATCATATTAAATATTAGTATTGATAGACTTGTAGTAGAAGCAAGAGAAATTAATTTATGGATATCCTATTATGGTATAGCTCATCTTGGAGGACTTATAAGTCCTCTGCAACGCCATATTTTTCTGAGAACTAATAGCATTCAATTATAATTTTATACAAGAATTATTTACCTCAAACATTTCATGAAAAAGTCATAAATAACTAGAAAATCCAATATAATGATATACAAACATATTGCCCTAACTTTCTATACATTCATAAGATCTGGCAATCTCCGTAAAATATAAGCAAAAAAAAAAGTAAACAGTGAATTAAAAAAAAAATAAAATACATAGTCGCTAATGCAGTTGTTAATTGCACGAAAATGCAAAGTATTTAGCATTGCAAATAAAAAAGGCAACATATTAAAAATTTCTCTGAGAGGTTGGGCTTATATCAGTTTCTTCACGAATTGCTGCAGAACTATTCAACGAATTATCCCAGAAATATGCGAGCTCAAGCATTTTTTTTCACACGTCTGAAGATAAAAGGCTGTTCTCGAAATTTAATGGACATTTTTAAAAAGATGAGTAAATCCGAACTTTTCAAGAAATCCATGATACTATAATATATTTCTCATCAAAATAATTAGAGGGACATTTTCTGCATAATAGCAAATTCCGAAAATCTTAATATCTGAAATGTAACATTAAAAATACATTAAAATCCAAGAAAAAGAAAATTTAACAAATTATTCAACCGGACTTTTAAATTAAAGGACATTTCCAATATTAAAACATTATCTATTAAATTTGGTGTTCTACGTTCTTGTTGTGGAAAAATACAAGAAAGGAAGAATGCGAAATATATTTAAATTTTGTTTTGATGGTTTCCAGAATATTTTTGTCATATTAATGTAAATTTATTGTTGATGATGTCGTAATTCCACGTTACCATGGAAAGGGGGTGCAGTAGCTTCTGAGAGTAAAGACCCCTGAGCACCCGAGGGCAGAAGTCTGACTTCTTGCTCAAATGAAGATGACTCACACACATTCGCTTGCACAACCCCCTTTTACAAGGGGGCACATTCAAACACCTCACAGATAGAACACAGATGAAGAACAACCATGCCCGAACAGGGATTCGAACCCAGGACGCCCAGATCACGAGGAAGACACGCTACCCTTATGCCAGACAGCCACAAAGTTAATTTATTAATTAAAATAATATAAAATAATATTTTGGGAAATTTGGATGCTCCTTTCTTTAAAAAGGCATTTTTAATGCATAATCTTTCAAAATAAGAGTATGATGATAATTTAATGAACGTTTTTTATTCTATGACCTGCAATTTGGAGTCAAAATACTTGCAACTTGTTACAAATCTAACCCACAGGTTCTGCAAATTTCTTATGCTGTGGTAACTGGAAATATATATTCATTTCTTACGAGTTAAAATCACCTTATTCACAAAAAGCATAGCACATAGACATTCACCTAACACATGAAATGAATACGAACATAATTTTTTTATCAACGGATTATAGTATGCTAAAACTTTGAAATCATACTGTGATGTAATGAAAGATCAATCAGAAATCACATGATCACATCCTTTCAAATTTTCTCTTACGTAAGGGCTGTGATGTCACAGTTGTGACCAATGACAAATTCGTGAATGAAAAATTATTCAACGGCGACGCAACACAACTCATTTATTCTATTCCATTGATATTTGGAATATTTAAAGATAAAATTTGAAATACCTATGCTATTCTATGATATTTCGCGCAGTTAAATGCCACACTTTTATCAAAAAAATTAATACACATTAAAAATTGGCCGAGTTTTAACTATACAGAAATTCTGGAAAGAAAATTAACTTGCTTTGAACGAGCCAAGATACTACTAATATCTCCTTCAATATGAGAAAGCTTAAAGTGAAATTGAATCCTTTCAATTATGTTTGATAGGTAATCCATATTTAAACGAAGATAAAAACTTTTATTGTTAAAAATTTATTGGTATGTATTAAAAGTGCAACAAACTACAGCGGAAACTTCAATGATTAAAATTATGTTCTAAGGCTTTTAAAGCAGTGGTATTATACAAGTGGAGTATTCTCTACACCTAAAGACAGATTTTAAAATTAAAAGAAATTCATGATTTCCAGCATTGCTAGCAAAGATGAAAAAAACAATACAAATGGTGTGGAATCAGTACATGAAGTAAAAGTCTGTTTATTAATATACAATAAAAAGTTTTTTTATAATCAGTGAACGAGAAATACATAAGCTGAAAGCAAGAAGATACTTTTGGTTTCAATTTTTCTTCATTTTATATTTGATAAGATTAAGAAAAATGATGATTCCTTCTAAGTTTCTTTTAAAGCAACAAAAAAGGCTCCTTTATTCTATAAGAGCATCTTAATTGTATTTTTGAATCAGATAAAGCTTTTACATTTTTTAAACAGTATTAAGTTGTAAAATAAAAATTACAAATATTTCAATATCTATCGAAATGTAATAAACAATGTTTTTTTTATATCCCCAGTCAGGCAAAACTTTTTTAATCTTAAAAAAGTTTATAAACGGAATAAATTTAATAAAAAGTTGACAAAAAAAACGAAAAAAGCGTATGTATATTGGAAATTTAACCTTAACATGTAAAAAATGCTTTAGGGTAGCAGTAAACAAACATCATTTTGACTTTTTTTCCCGTGATTAAATTTCATACATTCGATTTCGATATTAACTTAAATAAAAAAAAAAAAACATTTTTTTCTTTCCAGTTTTTTAAAGAAAAAACATCGAGAGAAATTTTATTAGAAAATAAACATAAAAACTGGGACTTTAATTCTTTGAATTGAAGGTGACAAAAAAAAAAAAAAAAAAAAGTTTGTAACGCGTTGAAAAAAAAATATTTTCCACCATAGTGAAAAGAAAATAACTGAAGTCTTGTTTAAGGTATCTTTGAAAAATAATTGAATGAGACAAAAATTGATGTGAAATCTGATATAAAAAAGTAAACAATAAAACATCTTATAGGACATATTTCTGTGATAAAAGGAAATATTTCTGTGATAATACATTATTTAATTAGACATATGATTGCTTTGTCATGTGTTCTTTTTTAAGACATTCTTTTGATTCTGAAAGTATTTACTTTTGCCTTTTTTTCGGGAGGCAGGTGACATATTTCATTTTAGGTTTTATATTTTTGAATGAATTTATTTATTCCAGATGAGGTGTAACAGCTTTTTAAACGATAGATATCAGTGTCTTTCTCATTATCTATATTTTATTTAAATTAAATCATTTTATCTAGAATTATATATTGAATCATGTATATACACAAATTTTATATCAAGTATATATATTTCTAAATATATAATGCATAAAGTATGCATAAATATATATACCCTAAATGCATATTGTATCGTTATCTATTTAATTGTATCAAATTATCTGTGCAATGCTATCATTTATATTATCAGTGCATAAGTTTATAAATTGTACCAAGACAAATAATCCCACTAAATAATGTCATAACAATTATTTTATGTTTTTCTTGAAGGCTGGTATGCAGATTTTCTTTATATCATATTTACATCATAATCATAATGCAAACATTCATAATTTGTAACAAAACTGAGAATGATACGACCAATACTATTAATAATATAATATGGCAATTTGAGCATAAATTTAAATTTTTATATCTAAAAACAAAGGACTGTTACTGATGAGGTAGGTTCTGTAAAGGCTGCAGTAACATGTAGGGTTCAATTAATTCAATAAAATTGTTTGTAAATAAAGAAATTCGTTTACACTTCTTTGCAGAGCCCTCATTCTTATTTTGATATAATAAATTACTATTTTTTTTGGATAGTATTGAATTGTAGAAAAATTATGCAATATTAATCTTCTATGAATTTTGTCTTTATTGGTACATGATGAATTTTCTGAAAACATTTACGGCTGCAGCTTGAATCATTCGATATTTTATCAATTTCAATGATGGGGAAAAAGGACACTGGTTGCTATAGAATCAGAACGCTGTTATTCTTAGAAATTTCAAAAACAGTTTTATTGAAATATTTATTTTCTCATACTTTATTCAATTCCAACTATTAGTTCACACTCTCCCTATATATATATATCTTGTTAGAATTTTCAATCGTTAATAAAATAATTTTTATTCATTCACTCAAATTCAAATGCATTTAAAACTTGAAGTGGATGACACTTGATGTTAATACAGTTTTTTCAAATATTAATGTATTAATTATTAAATTTAATTAATTTTAAATACTTTAAATAGAGTTTTAGCAGTTTGTAATGAAAAATGAAATCAACAGGCAGTAGCTTAATCGGTAAATTGCAAGGATTTCAGTATTTTTCACAAGAAGGTGAAGAATGCGAGTTCAATTCTTGCGAAAGTAGGAATTTACTTTTTTTTATATGTTATTTGTTTATTATAGATATTGTTTAAAACGAGCTTCGCATTTGAGTTTTTGACATTATTTTGGAAAATAACTGATTTCAGGCAAACTTTTCTTAAACTTAAATGTTTCAAAACAAAATGAATGAATTTTCTTAATAAAGATAATGACATTGCTATTTTTTTATTATTGTGTCTTTTGTGTGAATAAAAAATAGATGTGGAATATTTACAGAAAAGTATGCAAGTGTTTACATTATTTTTACCTCCGAAATTACTTTTATAAAAAAGATATTAAGATAAATTCCAAATTTACGAGCTCAAATCGAAATGAAATCAAAGATCCTTTAAACAAATGCAAAGAGGACATATAACACTAAAAATCACGTGTTTTAACCATTTTGAGGCTAATATTCTCATTCTTATTAAAATGAGAATCGACATATTACTCTGAAATACTTTATTTCTTATTACAACATTTTCATATTTTATTAGACGCACATGAAAGTCTGAGAGGCAATTTTTTAATGATTTACAAGGAAAAGAAACTGCTATTTGATGCATTTATATAAATTTAATGCCCCCCCCCATTCGTTGTTTCTCCTTAAGTTATGTCTTCCTTCTCCATCAGCCTTTATTATATGTCACTGTACGCGCAATAACTGAAACTTATAATTTGTTGAATTATAAGTTTAAGTTAATAAGTTAAAGTTAATAAGTTAAAAAATAATTTGCAACACATGATACACAATTTGATAGCTAACCACAATGATGTAGTATATTTTTACTCAGTGAATTTATTTGTATTCAATAAAAGTTTTAAATTATTGATCAATAAGATTTCCTTTGATACATTTGACGGCAGGCAATTATTAATTACTGCAATGGAATTTGTGTAGAGAAAAGTAAGAATTATGAAACTATTTATGAAAAAATTAATTTTTATTGAAAAACATTATTGATAAATGTGATTTTTGAAGCCAAAATTTAATTCTTGATATGGATGTGTTGTTTTTGTTAAATTACTAAAATAATCAATCTTACTCTTGCAGATTAGTTAATACTATAAACAATATATAAAAAACCCACCAAACGGTATTAAATGGATTGCTTCTAGAAAAAAATGAGAAACCGTGGCTCCAAATAAGTTTTTTTCTACAATAGCTAAACATCCAATAAAGAAGGGAACGAAATAAGAAAAAAAAATTGAAGTATCTTAAGAAAAAGAATGTTTTTTTTATGACTACCACAGTTATAAACAATGTATTTGCAGAACTTACTTGCATTGATATGTTTTTTTTTATTATTCCTTTAATTTCTCATGTCGAACCAGCTGCGTCTAAAAGAAGCCTATTTTTATTAATGTGATTTTCTTGCATAAAACACTCGGTTTCATTCCTTGAATTATTGCTCTTTGTTTAGGAAATGTTCAGCTGATGTTATTTAATAATTTCAGTTTAATATTAAAATAATTTCATGCATAAGTCTATTAATAAATAATATGTTTCTTTTCATTTGTATTATGCTTTATTTTTTTTAAAATCAGTCTTTAAGATTTGAGAAAGTTTAAAAACTCTTGATTTTATTTTAAAAAATTTCGGCTAGAATTTAGTTATCATTTGGAGTCAAAATAGCTGAAACAAATCATCATTTGAGTTTTAGCTACCACTTTAAATTTTTATTTGTTAACATTTGTTTTAAACATTTTTACATGAAGAATATTGGCGGAATCCGTATTTCAGTATAAAAAGCCCATTGGATTGTATAAAACAGGGATAATGCAAATTGTTTACTCTCAAGAAATGCTGAAAAACAATTTCAGTTTCCTTTTATTATATTCTTATCCCATTTTAATAGGGAAAAGTGCATGATATTTGTGGGAATAACTGTATCATTCATCAATATTCTTTTTCCGATGTGAGTTTTTTTGTTTGTAAAGAAATCTGTGCGAAAAAAATTATTTCCAAAGACGGAATTTTTTTAATTAATAAAAAAAAGACCATTGGACAATTTTATTTCTTTTTTATATAGCCATCGATTTAATATGAAAAAAAGTGTTATCTTCTGCCGAGTCTTAGAGAAGGCTTTGATTATTTAATGTAATGGTATATCTTTAATTTCTCATTTGAATTGATACAAAAAAAAAACATTCACAATGGAGTTTATCCAAATAACTACTATAGAAAACATTGATCGTTGTCGTGTATATTATTCTATTCATCTAAAATTTGAAATAAATATTACATATTTAGTATTAATATATTTTATTTGATCATTTTCAGAATTAAAATTTGGTTTTCATCGCTTCATTTGCATTAATGAATTGATTAAATATTATAATTGAACTTAAATGCATGCTGATGCTATCAAGTTTTATATACTTATAATGTAGGCATTATATATGAAAGAAAAAGAGAGACAGAGAGGCAGACAGAGATAAATTCAGCTATTTATAGATTATTGCATCGAATTTATTCTACTTAAAAAATAACATTAACATTAAAAAACTGTGATATTAATATTAAGTAACTCGTAAAACTAACTATTTTCATATTCTTGCTATGTAATCAATATATATCAAATATGAAAAAAATGGCATTATTTTCTCCGAAATCATATCACCATTTCTCTGAATGCAATATATTTTGAAATTGTCCCTATCAGAGTTAAGAAAAAAAATCTTGAACTCGAGAGCTCAATAGAGTTTATGAACTAGTACAAGAGAATAAATCACATTTCTTTTTATTCGGTTCATCTACTTGTAGGAAGAAAGCTGTATAAACAGCCTTTTCGTTCGTCGGCAGTTTTGTCTCTAGAGACTCTACATATTGATGTTCGGTCCCCCGTGACGACTTTCCCTTTGTTCTCCCTTTCTCTTATTCTGCGATATTTAGCATTTTTTTTCTGTCTTTCCTACCAAACCAGAAAAAAAAAACTTTTTTTTTTCAAAGGACAGTGATAAGACACTGTTTTTTTATAGCGTGGAAGATTTATTTTAATATCTTGAACATATTCATTATTGTTTTAAAGAAATGATAAAATAAGTATGAAAATTATTCATTTAAAGCGCAATTCTGAACATTTTCGGCATAATTATTCATTATTTTATTATATATAAGATTTAAATAAGAAACAGCTAGGTAGTTGAGGAAAAAAATACTCTATTGCATGTTTAAAATATCTGAAAGCATTTTTGTTTTCCATTTCATATTTTCATTATTTAAACTGTAGATTTATGAAAGATAATAGAAACATTGATAATTATTTGCAGATAGAAAAGAATTATGATGAATGTTAGGTTCGACATTCACTTATGAAACATAGCACAAGCATTGGTAATCAATTACAGGTAGCAAAGAGTTATGATGAATGTTAGATTCGGCATTCATTGAGGAAATAAATATCACTCCATTTTCCAAGTTCCAATCCAATACAATTATTTAAAAGATCAGCAATTTTAATCATTTCAAGCTGTTTGAATGCAATAACTATTTAAATTTTTAAAATAAAATATTACAGGAAAAGTTAGAAATTCTTTGATTATTTTTTTATGTGAGTTCTCATACATCTATCAAATACATTTTGATTTCTAAGAAAAAAATATTTTCAATTTGGATCTAAAAAATCACAAACAAGGTTTTTCTTTTATATTCTTTACAAATACATTATTACAGTAACATCTATTTAGACACATTAATTTAAATAACTTAAAAAAATAAAAAGTGACCTTAATAGTTATCTTTAATTTGAATAATACCCACCACTGAGTAATTCAATTTGTCTAATACATTGCGAGGTTTCACTATTTTACAGAAATTTTATTTTTAAAATGATTGAAGCTAAATGATGATTCGCTAGCTCTTCACAAACAAACTATTCTCTGTTACAAAGATTTATTTTTAAGAAATTTTATTAATTTAATTCTTTGCATAAAATATGGTGTTCATGATGATGAGATGTTCCTTCATGTTCTTCCAATAATAAATTTTCAAATCAGTAAAAGTTCATTAAATGTAAATACTGCTAAATTGTGTGTGTTATCTCAGCAACTACTTCAAAAACTTTTGAAATGATAGTGTTTCACTTATGAAAAGAGACTTACAAGTGAGTAAATCTAGTTATATTATATTATATTATATTATATATATATATATATATATGCTTTCTTCTTTAAGTTTTACAACTAAGTAACTTCGGATTTTACTCATTTATATATTTTACTGATCAGGAAATAAACCAGAGTTAAATTTAAAAATATGTTGTCTCCTGAAAATTGTGAATCCCTCTTTTACGACATATATTACAATATATAATTGCCAAAATTTCGATGTCTAGAATTTCACAAATTTCCATGTTTTAGATTCCCTTGTTTTCAATAATAACATTTTTAGAATTGTATCTATTTGTTATACTGTCATAGAGCAACCGAAATTATTTCAATCCTTAAAATTATTATAAGCTGGAAGGAGTACATCTGGATCTTTGGACAAATATTGAATATTGCTGATTTTTTTTTTTGTTCCATTTTTAAATTTTGGATTATAAAAAACAAATTTTTCATCCGTCATTGTCCATCCGTGTATAAAAATAATGTATTTACTTACTGAGATTGGTGCAGTTATGCATTTAGTTTTATCCCAATTTCAGTATTTTACCAAGTTCAGATCAATTTCCTTTAGTATGCTATTTATCACACTCATGAGAGTATTTACTCAGGAGTGATGGAATGGATTATTCAAAACCTAAGAAATGTATTCTTGATATGAAAATTGCAGTTCTTTAACTTTAGAACCAAATGATTACAAGAAAGACGACCAGAATTCTTACTCGATTTCCTCCGTTTTATTTTGGAATTAAACATGAAGGGATCTGTAAGACCAGCAATGTTGGTATACTCCCATTAATTCACATTGAAAATGCATACGAAATATGCTACACATATCATTTAAAATCAAAATACCAACTAATCCATTTGTTTTATCGTTGTTTAAATATAATGCATTGTTTTGTTCGAAATAAGAGAATTATTATATTTAATTCTTGGAGGTTCTTAAATGTAAATCGTTCGAATGAAATAGAAAAAACTTCGAAGATTTTAATATAGTAAAAGCATTTTAACACCTTAGAAACCGAAGTTTTAACTTTACCTATGTTTGAATAACATGCTAAATTCTTTGAATAGCGCTCCTTTTACATTGTCTTCTCAATTAAATATTTTTTTCATTATTTTCTAAAGAAAAAGAATTAAAATTTTGAAAAACTTTATCTCGAGCAATAATTGAATGAAATTAAAGGAGTTTTTTTAATCCATAGGAATTTTTATTAAAATACTGACGCAATTGATAAATACATGTAAGCATAATTTTTTGATCAGAAGGAAGTTTCGAAGGCAGTGAAGTGACTTTCGATTTCTTGACGTCGTTTTATTTTATCCAGAAAAAGCACGCATTACGTACAAGCATAAGCAACGAATATACAACACAGAACAACGACACAGAGCGAAAAGAGAAAATGAAGGCCAACTAAACATTTTATCCCTGATCTTATATGAGATTTCACCATGTGTCGATTCAATACACATGTTGACCTTGACAAGGACAACGGAGGAATCATTTTCACTAGGGGCATGTGAAACTGATGGCGCATCATTTATACAAAACCTCAGTTGAATTAATTAAACAAAAAAACTAGAATGGGATCAGCAATCAAGAGAACACTTTAAAATGACCTCGACATGGGCCGAATTAGGCAAAAATTTAGGAAATTAATTTGGATTAAATTAGATATCAAAATATTGTACATACATGTGTTATATATGTTTGTATATATGCAGGGATATCTCAACCTTATGAAAATAGGATATTCCTAATTTAATGAAATTCATATTTATATTTATTATAAATATGAATGTATTTAATTTGTAAAGTATATATTTGTAGCATAGTAGAGTCTCATAATGAAATCCTTATCTTCCCCGGATAATTAATTTAGAGGATTTTGCGAATATCAAATATTCAATTGAAAATCAATTAGCAATGTTATAATAATTAATAATAATGATTAATTATTTATCATCCAATCAATTATTTTTACATTCCCATCCCAATGTCCCTGAAATAATCTTGCCAAAGTGTTAACAAGGCAATATATAAAGAAGTATGGTCCTGAATGATAAAGAAGTACATTGAATATTATAGCATTAAAACTACTTATTAAAAAAATTGTAAAACTATAATCCCATAAATGCATTCTAATATATCTGCTATATTTGTTATGAAGAATTTACATTCAAAGAAAATATTGATTTCTTAATTTTTTTATTGTAGAAGCAGATAAATATTAGTTACCAGTTTATTTCTCGATCACTAGTTCCAAATAGGATATAATAAAATTAAGATGCGACATTAGCAGAAAAATTATAATTTTTATTCAGTTTTAAGAGAAATATTAAACATTTTAAGGTAAACAAAAACTGAATATTTTCTATTATTAATATAGTTTTCAAATGTTAATAAGTTTGTCAAATGACATTTTCAAACGTGCACTTTTATTAACATTCTTCAACTCAAAAAAATTCTTTATTGGTTTAAAATTTAAATATTGGAAAATGATTCAGAAATACTATACGTTTGGAATTACTAATTTTATTTAGAAGAGTAATAATTAATAAATCATTTCCACAAGTTTAATTATTTAAATTTATTCATTAACTTTCGACTTTTATGCAATCATGCTACTATCTATAAACCCGCAAGTACATATATAATTGCAATAGATCACATTTCAACTATTATCTCGATTATTTAAAATCAATTACTTAGGCGATCGTCTTAAGAATCCAACTATAATTCACCTTTCTTTCCTTTTTCAGACTCATTTTCTTATTATATTGGTATTTTTATTTTATGGATCTCTTTCTCCCTTTTTAGAAAAAAAAAAAAACTTTCAAAGCTTTCTATAAATGAAAAATGTCAAATAAGAGCGGAAAGAATATAAAACAAACTATAATCACTCTTAGTTGTGATGTAAGAAAATATTACCAGTTTTCATTTACAGAGGGTATGTAGAAAGCGGGCTTATGATGAATCTGTTAGGAAAAGAATGGCAATTTTCACAAAACAAATAAAGTAGCGTGTAATGTCATTTTCCTATTTTCATCGCTTGACAGATTTCAATTACTGGATTGAATGCCTGTTTTGAATTGAAGAAATGGAAGTACAATAGTTTCGAAAGAGCCCCGGAGGTGTGCATCTGCAGTCTGATTCTTACGTTTTATCTGGTTTGCAAATAACAGAATAAATAAGAATCGAGGCGACATGAAGAAAATAATTAAAAATGAATTGCTATAATTGAGAAATATTTCAAACAAATTAATTTGAGGAGTAGTTTCTTGAAACCATACAAAACA
Source organism: Argiope bruennichi (assembly GCF_947563725.1). NCBI lineage: Eukaryota > Metazoa > Arthropoda > Arachnida > Araneae > Araneidae > Argiope > Argiope bruennichi. The sequence goes on along the minus strand of NC_079151.1, from coordinate 24,272,122 downwards.
GGCATTGGAATGTTCACTGATACCGATAGTTAATTATTTCATAATTATAATAATTCATCTCTTAAAATTTTATTAAAAAGTTTTAATTATCTATTATGAAACAATATGTCATTTCTTTGTTTATCTCACGAATGAAATAATATCCTCCAATTCATACATGCATAAATTTTATAATTTGAAAAAAAATCACTTTATGGAATTTTTTATTTTAAATTTTGTCACAAATAATAAAATAAATGTTTATTTGCATTGAATTGAATGACATATTTTTAACACTGAGATTCATTTAAAATAATAGAAGAAGGAAGTGGTTATTTTAATTTGCTTCGCTTGAATCTACATTTTGTATTAATCTTAAACTTTTAATGCACATTATATTTCCGCATTATTAAAAATTCTTGATTTATAATAAAAAAAATCATGGTTTCATCTAATTTTTTTTTAAAGTGGCACTTACATCCTTAAGAATGCAACTTCTTCCATCAGAACCACTACTCTTATTTTAAGTTTATAGTAACCAATTTTATAAATGCATTGTAAAATAGTTTTTTGCTTGATTCTAAAATGTATTTTCAATCATTGAAGAGAAATGAATAATCTCATGAGCCACGATAGCATGAAAGATAAAAGAATCCACATCATGCGAGTTGCGAATCAAGGTCACAATTGCTCATATATTGATGCTCATTATACAATTGCTCATTATACATTTTTTAAATGCTTCGAGAATAAAACAATGATTCCCTTTAGAAAGGGCGTCTCTATAATATTTATTCTTTTTAACTAGTTTATTTCTTGTCTATAATGGGATATGTGATCATAATATTAATTACTAGTTGCGTTTTGTTTCGTCGGGAATATCGGTTATACTTACTTTCTTTAAATATATTGTGCATAATTTAGTGATCATAAACTCTCTCCCGAAGAAAGTTTTAAGCAGCAAATTATGACAGATATCAAAATAGTCTTAATTAATACACTTTCATGCCTTTAAATCTATTATATTCATCATGTACTTCCTAATAGTGTATGTCGTATAACATTATAATGCTTAAAAAACGCGATTGTTTGGATAGCCAATTTTCTAATTTTAAAGGTGTAGTATCTTCATTCTCTCTTCCCTCTTGTAAACTGCACCGATATAAAATATCTTATTTCTTAAATTTCAATAAAGTTAGAAAACCACTTGATTAAATATTTAATAAAACAATAAAAATGTATTGAACTTAAAGTTCAACAATGAAATCTAATCTAAAAAATATACATTAATATTTTTTTTTAAATAAAATGGCAGAATTCTGGAATAAAATTTATAACTAAATTGGTAACTTTACAACTTTAAAACTTTATAAATATAATTTTGTGCAGTAATAGTTTTGGGAGTTACCGAGGAAGAATTTCGAATGAGTGAAATTTTCAAAAGAAAAATTTCAAATCTTAAAGAAATTTTCAAAATAATTTATAAATGCTCATTCACTTCCGCTAAAGGATATGTGTATCAAATTGAATGTCTGAAGATTTGTCCAATAGATCGCCAAGATACACCCATTAATATTCAGCTTTATTAATAACTTGCCACGTTGGCGGCCTGGTTCTCCGGGGTATTGATTACATTTAATTTCTGATAAATCGTTTAGATATAATTTCATGGCCATGATTCCGTCAGAGTATGAGGCATTAAATTTGCATTAATGTAATAGCATTTAATTATCTGACATATGTTCTGTTTATTGTACAATTGAATATTTCTAATAGAAACCAGCTCCAAGAACATCATAGTACTATTACAAATGGAGATTTGCGGCTTTATGTTTTAATATTAGTGATTCAGTAACATCTATTTCTTATTCGTCTTATAAACTATACACATATTAAAAAGAATCCATCCTCTTTTAACTTTCAGCAATAGAAGAACCTCACATGATTAAATTCAATGAAACATTGAAGGCACTTTGAATTCCAGAATAATAATGTAATCTTTTATTAAAAATTAGGTAAGAAATTATTTATAAATAAACTAACCGAAATTCCTGTGACTTTGCACGCACATTGAATTGATATTTTTAGGAAGACTTTTTTTTTACATTTGAAATGATATAAATTGCCTTTTTATTTTCATGAATTTTTGTAGAAACACTTCAAAATTCAGTTTATTTTTTAATTAAAGTTTCAAAACCATCGCAACAAGGCGAAAACTTCCATCCTATAACAAATATGTGCCAAATTTGGTGACTGTAGTTTAAACGATCTTTCCTGTAGTGTTTTGCAGATATACACGCCTTACATCATATTTGTTATTAGTAAAGAAAGAGACAGATTTTTGCGTTCTAATTTTATCACCTAAATAAAATAAAAAATAGAAAATAGAACGCTAATGGGCTAAAATTGGGAAACAATGATAAATTAAAATGCCAGTTCTATTGAATATAGAAAATAAGTCTATGTATAGCTTTGTTAAAAACAAATGGTTGTTTTCAGTTTCCTTAATTTTCAAACTATATAATAAATTTCAAATAGTTAAAACTAAAGGAAAACAATCATGCCATTTCAAACAAACTTAATTAAGAGTGGAGTTAATTATTTATTTTATAGTCAGAATAATTGTGTGCGCACAAATAATTACTTTATAGATTTTGACAACATTTTTATTACCCATTCAGGCAATGGAGTTGCCAACTCGATATAAATGCCTGAAGAAAATTTGAATCTGAAAGGGTAATGATTACGTCCCTTTCCCTATTTCGTAGCCCTCTTTCGGATATATAACGCCCCTCTCCTCCCCGTCGATCAAACTAGGAACTTGTATTGGGCGGAATCTATTGCAACTGCTGACTAGCAAATACTATTATGGGTTTTTATATGCGATTTGCGAAATGTTTTGCTTCAGTTTCTTACAGTATTCTTTGGTTTCTTATGGTATTTCTTAACAATTTGTTTCTTATATTATGCTGAATTTGTTATAGGAAGAAGGCTATTCCTAAGTTTTGACTCATTTTGCTTTTGTCCAGCTTAACGCCCTTTTCCCACCATTAATATAACAATGGATGCAGTCTAATTTTTAAAATACATCTCTATTCTAAACGAAAAGCATGTGTTAAGAATTGTTTTTATTATAGTAAATTTTATCAAAATTGTTTGTTCAAAATATTAAAAAAAATAGTAAGAATTGTAGAGTTTCGCTTCATTTATCAACCTCAAACTGTTTAAATCATTTGTTTCATCAAATTATTGAGTGTCCACTTTCTTGAAAATTCAATTATTAATGATCTGAATGTCATGGCGCAGCAAGGCTTTGGATCGTACGTTTCCTTTAAACATTTCTCTATTCTCCTATTTTTGTATCAAATCGTTCTTCTGTTTTAGAACCAATTAATCACCTGTAACAAAAGGATACAGTTGATTTTCCTAAGTGACTAATGAATATAATGTCAATCATTTTGTTTTGGAAAGAAAGGCCTTAATTTGTAATTGGAGAATTTTTACAAACAGTTAAAAGCTGTAAAACTTGATAACTATATTGATACATCGAATGCTCGATGATGAATTTGTAACTATGGAGTTAAATTATTCTACTGTGACTCATTCACAATTCACTTAGCTTTATCTACGTTCATCCTTCAAGGAGGAAAATAGCATTATGTCACAACTCAGAGTAAGAAAACTGTAGCAGGTAATTTTAAATTTAGAAAAATTTTATTTTTCACTCAATAGTTGTCATGTGGAATTATATCATTTTCAATTGTTTTTTTCGTCCATTTATTGTTGTTAAAATACAATATTTGTTTAGCTGTTTATCACGCGATTTCAGCACGTTGGCAATCAATAAATTTTCATTGCATCCCCGGTTTTTCGCAGTTTTTGGTTTTTATTTTAACGATTACAGATTTTTATTATTTTATATTATTATCGTGTAACATATAATATTAGTTTACTCTGTTTGAAAAATATTTGAACTTATTTGCAAAATAGTGATTAAAAAAATGAAGCAGTTAGAGGGTTAAATATAAGATAGAAAATATATATATATGCGAATCGTTTAATACTTAATATTTTTAATACAATTGTATATTTGAAAGTTGAAGGAAATTGGATTACAAAATAATACTGCAATATCTCTTAATAACAGTCAATAAAGTTCCTCTCATCCACTCTAGTTAATTATTAGAATTTTTTAGATCCTATAGAAATAACGTATTATCATCTATTGTCTGTATGTCACTGATAATTCATTAGAAGCGCAGTCTGATGGGAAGTAACTGAACACTTACGATTTTTTCTTCAGAAAGATTGGAGGAATGTCACAGATATTTAATCTCGTTGATATGCTGGCCCACATATTATGCTTTTAAAATCCAAACAGGGGTATAATTAGAAAACAAATAAGAAATTGGTGAAGAAAAGAAGATTATATTTTGGCAGATAAAAATCACTCTTTAGAAGAGAGTTACAGTTGCATTTATGAAACTTTTAAAAATAATTCCCTTTGCTCTGTAAAAAAATGTTTGCCACCAAAATGATATTTTTAAAAATTAATTATTTATTAGTTATACTGAGTTCTAAAAAAGCATATATAAACTGATAAATATATTTTCAGACTTATGAATTGAATATATAACATAAATCACTGTAAATTATGAAAGGGTTGAGACACGTGTGCCATCTTGATATGAGCTAGAAGTCAGACTTCTGGCCTCGGATGCTGCAGAAGCTGCTGCGGAAAAACTTGGCTTAGAATAGTCACACGGCAACAACAACAACTATAAATTATGAATGGGGAACAGAAACTAATGCGTTATTTAAGGTCATTAGCAGAACGTTTAGAAATAAAATGAATATGGGATTTAAATTTTTAACTTTTCATTTGCAGAAATAGAAAAATGCGAAATAAGTTTCTAATTTTTTGAGATTTATTATTCCCAATTAATAAATAACATTGAATTCGTATAAATTAAAAAATGAACTCCCATTTTTGCTTTAAAAATTCGAAATTGCACAATTATTTGAATTTATCATACTTACCGTGTAATGACAAATTATTATTATTATTATTATTTTATTATGAAGTCAGAGTTTATGTCCATGTGTGAAATGGGAAATGTTTTTGATGGAAAGTTAAAACTTATTGCTTTGAAACACTTCAATTATCAAAACATTTGCTGCAATTCTCATAAGAATTGAATCACTATACATGAAGAACTCTTAACTTAGTTCAGTACTGAAAGACTAACAGTGTGTAAAAGAGACAAAATGAAAGAAATTTTTGTAGTTTTCTCTAGCAGCCTTGCAATATACGACTGATTTCTAACGTTTATAAAAACACTATTATGACTTTTTTTTCCATGCTTTACAATATTTATATACCATAAAACTATTTAAAAAACCACCTATTCAAATCCATTACCTGTTCACAGGACATAATCTGTTCCTTATCGGGTTACCTTCATAAGCATCTTCATCTAATGACACTTACCATTTGATGAATTCAACTTATAGTAATAGCAATCAAAAGTTACATTTATCGATTTCTAGAAATTGACACATCTCAAATATCATTATAATGTCATATCACTGATACTCCGACCTACCCGAAAGCATACGAATAAATAATACTGAATGACCGTACCGCTGCAACAGCAACACCGGTGGGAACTGTGCTTGGTCCTAAGGGTCATCACTGGCCAAGGTACAACCCCTCCCTAAGGATGGTCCCGTTATCGATGGGAAGAACCAGACCCCCATCTTTTCGTGTACTTTCCAGGGTGGCGAGATCCAACCACCATGCCGGAAGCATCTCATCCTCATTTCGAGGTACCACCCCGGGGGAGAAATTCATTATAATAAATTAGAATAAAACAATTCCTATACATTATAAGTTTAGTAATTATTTCATCCCCTGTATTCTATCGGGGACAAAGGAAAGTATTTCTCAATTAAAAGAATGACAATTATTTTAAGAATTTCTTGTTAATATATTATTGTTTGAACAACCTAAAAATAAGCCATATTCCTGGAGTTGATAACATTTGATGTCCATATAGAACATATTAAGAAACCTTAAAGTAGTTCACTAGCACCTTGTGTTCCTTTTCTGAACTTTTTGTGGGAAACGAACAATGCTAGTGATCGAAAGCGGCAGAGAAAAAAAAATCTCTTGTTGATAGAACTGATGTTTACTTTTCTTTCTGGGTGACATTGACAATATTCAGATTATATCTTTGTTCTGATCACTTTTTAACTATTTAATTTAACTTAAATTGTACGAAATTTATAATGCCATTTTTGAAATCCGACAGGTGTATACGATTTTTTCAAAAATCAAAGCGGACTTAATCGTTTCTATATTAAATGTAGAAAATTCTTTAATCAAATATTAAAATGTATTTCCAGTTAATAGCTTGTTGATAAGAAGTAGACAAGAAAATGGTCTAAATGACGTAAATAATGTTATTTTATGCAGCTTGTTTCAATAAATGGTTCTGATGAATAAATAATTTTATATATTTATACAGATTCTCGGTCTTTAAGTTATATTTATAAAATGTTCTTGAGACACTAATATTTTAAATAAAAAGAAAGGCCCGATCTGTCAAGACTAACACTAAGTGAATAATGATATTGTAATATTCACATTCTCAGTTTTATAATCTTTTAATCACTCCACTGATTGCCTCAAAAAAGATACGCCAATCAGCACTTGAAATATGAAATTCTTTAGATATAGAAAGTAATTAAAATGTATGTAGAAAAATGAACAGAACAGTTAAAACAAATCGAATAATGTCTATTAATTTTAAAAATGTCTACCTCAACCGTTATGGTTATTAGAAAATCGCTCGTTTAATTATATAAATTTGATGAATAAAAGAAATACATTCATAATATTTTTATTGTGTTTATCTCCTGTAGTAAAACATTTATTTAATATATTTCCAAATAGTTAGAATTTTCTTACTTCTACATCTCTCAATAGTTTTCAATTTAATTAAATCGTCAATGTCAATATGATAACTGACCAATATGATTCTTCTATGAAAAAAAAGAAAGGAATGTTGTAGTTAAAAAAAGAAAATAGTAAGTAATATTACACGTTTAGTTACGTTTTAAATTACACGTTTTAAAAGTTACACGTTTTTAAATATTCATTTCAATTTGGAATCATATTAGAATTTTTATCTTTTATTTTTAGATTGCACTTCATGAGTAAAAATGCAAAATGTTTTGCAAATAGTATTTTGTATTTTAGAAATTTTCAAAATGATCTTACCATTTTTTTTCTTTGCATTTGAGATTTGAGACCATAGATCAGAAGAAATATTTATAAGGTAAAGAAAAATGGATTTGCAATATCATCTTCCCCAAAAGAAATTGCTTTATATTTCGAATTTCTATTTTTATTATCCAATGCCATATATCATATTATATGGTCTTCTAAAATTTCATAAAACATATATTATGACGATTTGATAAAAACAGATACTCAAAAGCAAGAAGTAACCCAAACAAATGTTTGTGTCTGTAAAATAAATTTTTTGTTACAACAACATAACATTTCTGAAATCAAAAACGAGTTACGCTATCTGTTAAACTAAAATCTATTTCTGAGATCTGTATTTAAAGTATCTTATTTTATTTTCAAGCAAGTTTCTTCGTAAGCAAATGCTCTTATCTTAATTTTTTCGATTGTCTTATCGTTTTCGGTACAACAGTTTTCAATAATATTAATAACATTTTATATAATATTCCTTAATTATTTTCTTGCATTTTCTTTTCTTTTGATGAATTTATGTATTTGTTATTTCATAATAAAATAATAGTGCTTAAATTATTTTAATCTTGTTTCTGTTATAATATATGCATAATTTTAAATGAGTTTTGCAAATGACTTGTTGCTTTCTATCAATTCATTTACGTTTCTGTTGAAAATTAAGAAACGTATTATATGATTAAATACGATATCATACTATAATGCAGTTATATTCAGGCATTTTACCCAACCCAATTCCAGCATACGGTGTAAATTAGTACTTTTATTAATTCAATATTTAATGAAATAACCGGCTATAATTTTTAGTTGATTATCGATTTCATTTATTTAATAATATCGACAAACGTTTCATAAATCGAGGAAGGCCTCCTTATTCTAGGAAGTCATTTTATTGTTTTTCAATGAATAAATATTTCTTGTAACGATTATTTATGTGTGATATTCTAATTTTCAGTTATTTATATTTCATCATTTTTAAAGATTTAAAATACTTGAATAATATTTTAATTTCCTTTTACAAACACGTTTGCATGAGATTTCATCTTTTTTTTAAACTCATTTTATTTAATTTTCTAAGTAAATTCTTAACTCTGCCGAGTTTAATATTTTTTATAGTTTAAAACTCATTATCTTTTGAATAAGTTTTTTTTTTAAAAAAAGAAACGTTTTAAGTGCAAAATATCTCCAAACAGGACAAATTTTTTCTCTAGAAATTCTTGAAACACTTTATTCTTAACATGTATTTCCCGAAATTATCTTTAAAATATGCGATTTGGCCAAACATATAAATTTTTCAACATTACACCAACAAAGTTGAAATTTGTTTTTTATATAAATTATTGTCCGTAATGCACCAAAAAAAATATTAATCAAATATTTTTATAACTCTGACTCGAAATTTTACACTCATTATACCTGAATCTGTGATGAAATTACTCATGATTGAAATCAAGTAAGTAATATAATAAATAAGTTATTTCAAAAAATAACGAAATGAATTAGTTAACAAGTTTTATTGCAATATTACATTACATTATTACTATTGACTGACATTATTACTATTAAAATGATATTAATGATTACTTTTAAATTATTTTATTCCTCGCAAAAAGTAAATAGAGTTTGATTAATTAGAACTCATTACATTATGTAAATTTAAGCGTTATTTTCTTTTAAAAGGCTGATTAAAATGTGTTACCTTTTGCTAAGATCACTTGACTTTTCAACTCGGAGCTTTTAGCATAATGAAATGCCTTTAGAGACATTTGGTGATGTATAATAGACCGTTCCTTCAACTGTTTCCCATATTAATCATCACTTAAAAGTCTTTGCATTAGTTACTTTATGGGATCTTACACGTGGGATATGTTATTAAGCTAGTACTGGTCATCATAGAGTAATTAAGATTGGACGCTTGTACATTAATCATTTGCATAGAAACACTCATCACATGTTACTTCGTTTATTTGGGTTAAAATACTCAATCCAGAGTAGTAGGCTTTTAATGCTTATTACTTTCTTATTTGGATCATAACAGATAAACACTGCCTTCTGAATCTGTTAGATAATGCGAAATGCAAAGCATCTATTTCGTTCCATGACTTTCTTTCATTTTATTATTATTCGTACTGAAATTGGTTTTTTCGCCTATTGAATAATGTTAATTCTCGCTTGTAACATATTTCGGCAATAGTTTTCTTTCTACTTCAGATACATTCAAAATTTTAAATGCCGAACATAATATGTAACAAAGCAAGATAACACAAATCATGAAATAGAATATTGCACAGCGTAAAAAAAAATTAAGAATAAGTATGGAAAAGATGCTTAATGCGATTAAAAACGTTTAGGATTTTTTTTAACTTTTTATTTTTAGATATTTAAGGAATTAATAGAAGCAATATAAAAACTGTATTACCAAATTGTATTGAAATATATTTGTTAATATCTCAGTTATGAACAAAACATATAAAAAACTATTAATACTTTTATGATAAATGCTCCACGAGCTCTAAAACCTATTTAAAAGCAGTTTTTTTTTAAATAAGCTACGATGAGGAGTTTCAACTAATGCTGGAGTTGTATTTTGTGTTTGAGAAAGAATCTTCAAAATGAACACTTGTAATATAACAAAATTAAGGATTTTGGAAGAAAAAATATGAATTCTATTAAATACATTTTTCCTTACCTTGTATGAACTATAAATACTGAAGAAATTTTTTTATAGTAAAAAGAATGCACGATCCGAACACAATGTCATAATATAATAGATTTCGGTTGATAAATTTTGTGATGATTTGCACCACAAGATAAATAAAAATGGAACGTTGAGACCAATCACGCACACTACATCCCTAACGATGAGAATATTAATTCAGAAGAAAACTCAGTTTCAGATGTTATATAACATTTACGTCATGTATTTGATCCTGTTTCAAACGCTTCACACGACTAAAGGAACTGTCACTTTCTAATTTATTGAGAATATAAGATATCTTTAAATTCACTGATGCCAATACCCGTGTAAATTTAATTCACAATTGTAATAAAAGCATCAAACATTTTATATTTTAGCCTTGAAATTAACATTTAAGTAAAATTAAAAATCAAAAGGATACACTCATTTTCAATATGCCTTTTCCTCACTCATATACTATATAAATTTTATATAGAGAAGTAAAAAATTACTGAATAACTGGCAAAATATGACTCCTTATTTATAAGCTTTTACATTAAAACAAGACATCTCATTCAGAAATTTCAATGGTTTATGGCGTTTTTATATATTTATAGTGGACAGTTACAACGAATGAAAAATTCAAATAGGAATCAACTTTTAATGTGAATCCACATATCCCACTCAACTATATAACTACAATGGGACTCTTTTCTACTCAAGAGAAGAAAAGGAAATTAGAGCTGAATGGATGAAAAATAAAGTTATTAATAGCAGTGGATAGATAGATAGAAAGAAATGTAATTTCAAGAGACAATAACTTTTTTCATTTATTAAAAACAGATATATAAATAATATACAATACAATTTCCTTTGCAAATACAATATGTAAGTTCTGTATAATTTGCTCTACAAGAGGAATTAGAGATTCACTTCTTCCAGAATTTCGGGTTTGGGTTTGAAATATTTTTCAATTGTTCAGTAACAGAATTTTCTCGCCTTAATTTAGATTAAAACCTTTCTGTATTTTTTTATAATTTACAGCATTTATCATGCTAATATATGTGGGAGTATGGAATGATTCATCCACTTAAGATGTTCAGAGCTTCAAGAAACGTTAAGGTATTTTTTACAGAAACAAGAGTATATATATTTTATGCAAAAAGAACAAAATAAAAACAGATTAACAGAAGTTTAGTAGCTCTTTCGAACTGGGAAAGAAATGTTTATTTCTTGCCGAACCAGATTACATAATGGGTTGCAAAACAGTAGTACCCACAGTACTCCCCCTCGAAACCGAAGATTGATTGTGACTTGACCGGAGGAGTAATGCGAAATCTATTTGTTCGTCCATATCTAGTCTTGTACTCAGGAGGATCATGTGAAAAGACATCAGCCGAGTCGAGATGGGCATTCAAAATGTAAACAGGCTTGAACCTATCTATAGTTAAGTTCGGTTTTGTCCAAGAATGTCCAATGTAAAGACTTTTTCCGTTCTCGACAAGAGCTTGTATGACCCATCCTAGGGCTGTTCAAGGGGCCGACGAACTGAATATCGCCGGACGAAACCGTGAATTGTTGGATCCAAATCTTTGTGCAAAATCTACTTGTGTTTCCCGTGATTTGAAGCAAGCAGGAAATGGCTGCAAACCTTGGATGTTATTCCTTAATTAACGGATGAAATCTGGAATTGAAGGACTAATTACAGGAACGGAAAAATCCACCAGGAAGAGACAAAGGTTCACCGTAGAGTAGTTTAGCAGTGATAACACTTAAGTCTTTAAGTCTAGTTCGGATACCTAGCATAACCATTGGCAGAAACTTATCCAACGGGGTGTGGAGAGGCAGTGGCATCTAATAACATCTTCGTCGATGAAATCTTTCCATAATGTCATTTGAAGCTGGATGATAACTTGTGGTTCGGATAAGCTGCGAACCTAAAAGTTGAGTAAATGCCTGAAATAGTTCAGATTTAAACTGTGAACCACGATCGGTAGTTATGATTTCAGGCATACCAAATCTTGCAATCCAGCCCTTAAGAAATGTTTCCACCCATGTTTCGGCTTTCGAATCGGACATCAGAAAAACTTCCGGCCATCTTGAAAATCTATCGTTGCATGTGAGACAGTAAACATGACTATCAGACGGGGGTAACGGCCGCATGATGTCGAGATAAATATGACTGAATCGTGCTGAAATTGTTCGACTGGAGACTTGAAAAATCTCGATATTTTACTTTCTTGGCATTAAATGCAGTTTCTAGAAAATAGGATGCAATCTTTCTGCTAAGAAGGCCAGAAAAACCTGTCTTATTAGTTCAGTAGCGGGCTTACCTCCAGGATGAGATAGGCGAAGAATGCTATCGAAAACAATTTTTCTGAAACAAAGGGTTATAGTGCCCTTTGAAACATTACAAATCAACTCTGATCCGAATGCAAGATCAATAGGTTACAATTTCAATCCTGAACCGCTTTCCATTAAACACTTAAGACTATTATAAAACTATAAATGTCTCCTAATATGTTAATATACTTCTATATAGACGACTAAAGATCACAACCATAGTTTCACAACCGATTTTAGTTGGCAAGATAATTTCAGCTACACGAGAAAACGCGTCCACTACTGTATTGGAATCACCTAACACGTATTGAATGTCAGTTGAAAACTGTGCCAAAAATACTAGTTGTCTAGTTTTATGGGGAGAGAAATTTGTTTTTGGCAGAATGCAAACGTTAGTGGTTTGGTATTACAGTAAATTTTGAACTATCTACATTCCATAAAATGTCGAAAATGACGAGCAGCACAATAGATTGGTCATAGGTACAATATTTTTTTTCAGTAGGAGTTAACTTACAAGAAAAAAAATCTGGTGGATGTGACTTCTTATCGACAAGTTGGTTCAGAACAGCATCTATAGCAAAATCCGATGAATCATTCATAAGAGGCATTTCGCATCGTCTTTTGTGTGTACAAGTAAGGCAACATTAGCTAGCAGTTTTTTATAGGCTTCAAATGAATAAATTGTAACTGGTCTCCAATGAATTGGAGTCTTGTCTCGTTTTTTATGTTTTTTACTTAAATTATAAATTGGAGCTTGTACATGCACAGCTCGAGGAAGAAAGCAATAATAAAAATTGATCATTGCTAGGAAACGACGCAAATCATAAACAGTGTTGGGTAATGGGAGTTCTGAAACATCTTTAATTTTTTTCCGGCAAAGGGGATATACCTTGTTTGCTAGTTAAATATCCAAGAAAAGGTAATTCTGTTAGACCAAAATTGTATTTTTGAATATTTAAAACATGATATTGATCAAGGTTGTTGGAAAATTTATCGCAAATCACTCAAATGCGTGAGGAATCTTTAGAGGCAACAATAATATCGTCCAGGTAAACATAGCAATTTAAGCAGCACAAAACTTCATACATAAAACCGTTGAAACCTTTAACCTGATTTCTTAAGACCGAAAGGCATGCTATTGAACAAAAAAAAAAGTCCTATTGATATGATAACAGTTTCTTCGATGTCCGATTGGTTAAAAGGAATTTGACTATAATATTTAACCAAATCTAGATGAGAAAAAATTGTTTTGCAATTTAATTGCGTAAAAAAAATGGATATGAGGCAGAGGTAATTTATAAGAAATTGTAACTGCATTTAATCTACGGAAATCATGTCAGATGAACTAGTGCCGTTCTTTTTCTTAAAAAGATGCATCGGACTAGGCCGTGGGCTTTCAGAAGGAAATATGATACCTTGTTCTAGTAAAGACTGGCATTCAAATTTGAGCGATTTTAATTTATCTGGTGTGAGTCGTCTCGATTTACTGAACACCTGAGGCCCTTTAGTGAGTACACAATGATTCACTGGTATAAGATTGAGAGCAGATTTGATTATGCTAGAAAAACCTGAAGTGTAGTTGATGGTAAGGGAAAAATTCAAAATTATTGTTAAGCCAATTGATGGATCATTACAAGTTCTGCCATTCACTTTAAGGGAAGTTAACTTGTCAATTAATCTGCGATTTTTGATATCGATAAGTAATTAAATCCTTCTAAAAATCTGCACCCAATATAGGTCGAGAGATATCTCCAATTACAAAATTTGAGGAAATTAATCGCCATAAGCCGAGATCCAACGTTAAATGTTAAAATGCAAGTTCGAAAAATTGAAAATTTTGCAGCATACAAAAGAAGTTCATGCCTGGTACATGTTTAGTTAATTTCACATGAGGAACTGGAAAAACAGAAAAAGCAGTGCCGCTTTCTATTAAAAATTTAAATTTAGATATGCGGTCGTAAACAAAAAAAGCGGCTTAATTCATTGCAATCATCCGCAATCGTCACATCTGACGATTCTCTAAGTTTTCCCTAATAGGAACATGGTTTCACGCATTTTTTAACTTTATCGTCATAACGTGAAATATGCAAACATTTCCTAGTACTAATGTCTACAATAGAATGTGATCGGAAACTAGATTTGACGCCATTTTCTGTTATTACTGCGAAATAAGTAAGTAGAAATTCGTTGAAAACTCCTCAGTTTTTGTTTCCAGTGGCTTTAGAGAAGGATTTGTTGAACATACACTTAAAACTGCAGTAATAGCAGTTGTTTCTTAATCGTATCACCAATTTGTGCTAATTTTAATTCATCATCACAAACTGACAATATTTGTGGCATTGTAACAGGTAAATGTTGCAAGAAAAGTGTTTTAAAACATCATCATTAACGCTACCGTTATTTAATTCATTCATTTGCATTAAAAGTTGCGAAGGAGTTTTATCTCCTAATTGAAGATCTTGTAAAATAGCTTTGAGTTTTAAATCTTCGGAGCCAACATATAGTTTAACAATTTTATCTTTCAGTAATGCGTATGGAATGTCAGGAGGAAGGGAACGAATTAGATTACTTACGTAAGTAAAAAAAAAAACATTGCAATCCATGACAGAAATTACACAATGAAATTTAGCGCTTTCCGAAACAATTCAAGATGTCATGATTTGAGATTCTAAATGAAAAATCCACCCTCCAGGATTACTTAAAAAAAAAAAGGTTATAAATACAACGCGGACCAACTCAGCAGATACATCAACTTTTGTTTCAGCATTCATTTTAGACATTGGGGAACATGAGTACAATCAAGTGCGAGAGTGAAAAATTATTAAAAAAGAAACATACCTCGCATTTGAAACTGGAGACTTTCATTTCCACTGACGAAGCTGAACAGTATTAATGTCAAGGTCACCACTTGTGTGGGTATGGAATGATTCCACCTCTTAAAATGTTCAGAGCTTAGAGAAACGTCACGCTATTTTTAACAAGATCACGAGTACATTTACTTTATACAAAAAGAACAAAACAAAAAAAGATTAACAGAAAAAGTTGAAGTAGCTCTTTTCAGCTGTGAATGAAATATTAAATTATTGACGGCCAGATTACATAGTGTGTAGTGAAACAACAGTACCCACAATATTCAGGATTCTTCAGTTCTCAAACGATATGATAATTATCATAATTATCAAAAGACAATATATCCTTCCAGCATTAAAAGTTTTCTGGAAAATGGAATTTATAAAAAAAAATCATTTTTTTTTATCCGGTTTAATTTGTTACTAATCGTGTGTCTCTGCTGTCATTTTGTAAACTCTGCTCAAACACACATTTCACAAAATAATCGATAAATAATGGAAACTAAAATTTCACAATAAATTTTGATACTAGGGTCTATTATCGTTTTTATTTTCATGAGGTGTCATATGTTCTTGATTCAAAAACGAAGACAAAAATTTGAAACTTTTAAAAATCCAAGTCTGACTCTATATAATTTTCATCATAATTAGAATAGGAAATTGTCTTTAACAATTGCGCAGTATTTAATAAATCATTTTATAATTAAGTTTAGGAAAAAAATGCGAAACAGGTTTTACTAAAAATAGTTTTTCAATGGCAATTCCAAACTTCTGTGAAATCTTATATTAAATATAATTTTATATTTCCAGTTTATAAATGACTACATCTAGACGAAAAATGTATCTTTCATAGATATTATAATGCATAATCAACAATATCACAATTTTATTAGGCACTATATTAAGGAAGAAAATTATTGAAGATATTAAATTCAAATTGTATTGAAAATTATTCAAAATATAATTCTTTTGATTAAACTAATTCATTTGAATAAATTTGAAATTAATATTATTTATCCCTTGAAAGATGCATTTATATCTCAAACTAAAATGAAATGTTTGAAATTTGCCTTTAGGATTGAAAGTACAGTTGACATCTGTTGTCTGTTTCTCAAAAAAAAATCTCCCGTCAAAGAAAGATTTTTTACGTATAATTCATGCTTATTCATGTGGAAATAAAAATTTCTCGTCAAATTTCTCTTCAAAGTTAGATCTTCAAACATCGTTTGATAAATACAATTAAACTTCTACCCAATTGAAAAATACAACTGACATTTCACTGTTCATTTAACTATATGTCAATAAACTTCATCTGTTTAAGCACCTAAGAGTTGTTATGACTAGAGAGCTATGTCCTCCCGATATTATTAGATGCACAGCTGGTGAGAGCAGAGCTTGACAACTGTCAACAGAACAGCCTTCACTTCTTAAATTTAATATAAAATTATTCGGCTGTTACAGAATTCTTTGAATATAATGGATTCGAAAACTTTACGCTATCGTTATACAAAATAATTGTTAAATGAAATATATTTAAATTAATGCAATTGCAGAAGTTTTTTGAATGCGTTAAAGTTTAGTATTTTGATTTATTTTATTTGTAGTAAGTCGTATTGCATGGAGTCGAATTTCATAATTCATTTATATTTCAATTAATCATATTTTTATATTTAAATGTTTCTCGATTTCTTAAAAAAATATGCATTTAATTTATTTTTTAATATATAAAGCATAATTTAATAATTACATTTCATTATTATCGTGAATATTTAGAAGTTAATAGAAAAATAATTAATAATATGGCTGAATAAAGCACAATTTCTCATGAATACAGGAGTAATCAGCGTATTTTTACCAATATATATAATAATAAAATGTAAAACATGGAAACGAGGAAATCACATAACAATTAACATAAGCTATATTAGACAAAATAGCGGATGGGTTTTTTTTACAGTAAATTCACACGGCTTAAATAATTTTCGTTGCGCAAATTAATTAATCTTCAAATAGAGTTAATTTTACTAAGGGTTTTAAATCCAAAAGAACAGCGTAAAAGACCTCGCTAATTTCTGAAAAAGAAAACGTTTTCTTGCTTTTTTTAAAATTCTACTTTAAAATAAAGGTTGTGTGAACTCTTAATTCCAGATAATTGCTATCAATGGAGTTTTTTCTTAAACAATAGATTAGTAATGAAATTGGATTTTTTTACCCTGTAGCACATAATAGCAGGTAAGTGATATCTGTTTTTTTAGCTTTATTTCATTACTTTGAAAATAAAATAGACAAGTTTCAACGTGTTAACTCAAGCATTTTCTTTTCCTCTTTTTATTAACAAAATACACTGGTTAAATATTAATTAAATGGTATTTGAAGGTATTGAATAACTTTTTTACTTTTTTTTCATGATATATATATATATATAAATTCTTCGAATGATCATTAATGAATATACAAATAATTAATTGAAGATATCAACATGTTAATTATTTAATTAATTAAAACTAAAATTAACACTTCACTTTACTAGGATTTAGTATATAAAGATTGATTTCAGGATCTTTTATAATAAAATTGTCGGCTCGTTCACATTTTATACCTATAGAATTTTCTGCTCACTGTTAAGGTAATAAAGTCTCTCAATCAATAAATATTTACAAATTCAATAATAAATGTATTATGATTACATATTTCCTTTGCCATATGTTTAATTTTTTCACTATTTTTTTAATTTTTTGCTAGGAGCCATTTAGTTTAATGTACATGTCAATCGAAGTTTCTGTATCTTTTACAATATATATCATATTTATTTTTATTGTCAATTTATTAATAATATAATTTTATATATATTAGTTTTATAAAACCATGTCGAAAATTATTTATTTTTGCCATTAGTAAAATACTACGCTTAATATACTGGGAAAAACTGGATTCTAACCCTATGCTACTCTTTAGTAAGTACTTCAAAAGAGTTTTGCCATCAGTTGAGCAAAGAATGCTGGGATGATTATTTAAAAGCATTTCGATAGTATATAAGTGATCGATAGTTACAACTTTTTACGAAAGTTAAATCATGATGGCCTCTAAAATTTATAATTTTTACAATTAATTCATTTTGCAAATGATTTAAGAAATACTTTTATTAAGATAATAAAGTAATTTAAAAAAAGAATATAATTTAAATAGCGTTTTAAAAAATAAAGAAATTGCACTTTAAACCACATGTGATTTGATAGATCACAGAGCCGAAATTGAGACATTTATTCAGTTTCAAAAATGTAGAGTTAATTTAATGTTTTCTCTATTGAAAATGTGCTTTAAAATTTAATAAACTTTCTTATTTGAAATAAATTTTAAATTACTTTAGTGCTATTTTTTGAAGGGGTTCTTTTGGAAATATATAAAAGAAATAAATAATTTGTAATGAAAAGAAATTTGTAAGAATTAGAATAATATTCTTTCATATGATTCGTAATATCACTGACTAGTGACGGTTGTAAATCTATATCTAATTGTATCAGGAAAATATTTTTGGAAAATTGCCACAAAGGGTCAATGTTTCAAAGAAGTGTGATCAGAGTATTTAAATTTAATAGCAATAAATAATACGAATATATTTGACAATAATATTGCTATTTAGAAAAGTTTAAAGAGTTACACTGAGAAAATATCACTATTTGTTCTTTTATTTACATGCTAACAAAGCATGAACAAATCAAAACGTAACTGTAAAGCTCACGTGCATTTTTCTGGACGTTAACAAACTATCTACGCTTTAAAGTAAATCTAATGCAATCAAAAGGAGTTAAGTTCTACATCCGTATATTTGTTACTTGATTCTCCCTTCGTTCCTTCTGCGAGAGCAAATGCTCACTCAGATTTGATTAAGTTATTATATAAAAATTGCTTGATTAGATTTGTATTTTGGGTAACATAATATTCTTCATACATAACATAATATTTATTAAAATAAACATATTTATTAATCATTATTTATTTATTATTATATTTCTTATTATTTATTAAGATAAATGGATAATATTAGAGTGAGTAAATGTTTATAAATACTTTTTCGTAAGAATTTGTTTAAAGACTATTATTATTTAAATTTCTGAAATAATTAAGTCAATTCATAATAGTAAATGTTGATTTTTGAAGAATACTCCTTAACTATACAAAAATCAGAGACTACTCCTTAAAAAAATAAAATTACAATGAAATAATTTTCAACTATACAACACATCAAAGAAGGCAGAAAATTTAGAAATAACTTTTCAAAAAAAATGTAAAAATGTGTCAAATATTATAAGACTAGCTCTGTATCTCATAACTATATGCGTTGTGATTAAATGTACACACATATTTATATAGTGTCATCTGTTTTCTTTTACTTTGTGAACTGATGTAGAAGATACAAGAAACAAAGTAACTCAATTATCCTCCTAAGAGATATCACCGTTTTTTGTTCAGTTATGTCTGATCACTTTCACTGATAATTCTGCAGTTTTTTTTTTTTTTTTTTTTTTTTTTTTGTAATCAAAGAATGCATTTTTACTGACAATCTGCTTATACCAATGTGTTTTAAATACGCTAACTTCTGAGTGAGCAAACAAAAATATAATATAATTTACAACAGATTTTGTAAAAACGTATAATAAAGAGATTTATTAGAGCATTTCTTATTTATGTAATAAACAGCTTATCAATAAAATTTAAATAATAAGGGTAGATGTAAACAAAAGTAACTCTGATGTACATGGTTTTTATGTGTAAGAAAAAAAATTTAAGGAACGGTATGTGCAATTAAATTTCGTAAAATATTAAAAATTATAATTTTTCTGAATAATATATTTATTTTTGGAAGTTTTTACAGAATTAAACACTTGTGCAAGGAAAAGAAAAATGGTAGAATAATTGCAAGAGATATATATCTGAAAAATGTTGTTTAGAGAATGTATAGAATTATTACTGTTTTGTTTCTGAGAATACACTTGCTGAAAATTTGCGTACTTTTCAATAAAATCATTTATTTCGTATTTCTTTTCAAAAATTTCAACACTCTGACAAATTTTTATGGTAACTAAAAATCCAGGAATCTTTCTTCATATTATTGATTAGTACTTTCTAATAGTTCCACAAATTTAGAAAACTAACCAACGAGGATCTGTGAAAATTCTTCTTCTCTGCATCATTTTTCAGTTCATTTGAATTTGTAATTTCTTTAAGAAAAAAAAATTCAAATTGTACTTAACCCTTTAAAGGACCATTTCTTTCATAGTCATATTATGTTAAAATATATTTAGGCTTGAAATTAGAATAAGAAAAGGGACTCATTTAGCTTATTAGTGAAATTAAATTTGATTAATTAATTAATTTGGTTAATTAATAATTAAGTATCAAATCAAGACACATCATTCTGTGTAAAATAAAGAACTAAATCATCTAAGTTTCTGTATTTCTAGAAACAATTTGTCAGAACTTATGCCAACTACATAAATTCATGCAAAGATTGATAAATTTGGTGGGAAGCATACTTCTCACAGCCCTGGAAAGGGTTAAGGAAACAATGAGCCTAATTAAAATTTATTATGTAATGATATCATGATTGTTTGTAAATAAATAAATATTGCTATTGTAAATAAATAAATACAATTCATTCTTTGCACATGAAATAAAATTTCAGTTATCTTTTAAATCTTGTTGGAGTTGCAATTCAAAAATAACATGGTAATGAAAATGTCTTTTGAATAAAAAACCCTCATATTTTTGAAAGAAATCAAAATTTTTCAACGTAATTCGCTTTTCTATTGTGCTTCAATGTATAGCCAACAGACATCAATGAAAAGAATACCTACATATTAGAACTTAGCGATACGTATTCTGTTACTTCTTTATTACTGATTTTACTGTGCTTTAAATTGTACTTACCTATAATAATTAAAAGAGCAGAACTTTTCCTACTTGTGTTTTCTGAAAAGTACTAACATAAATACTCTAATGGTAAAAAAACAGTTCAGTTTTAAAGGGAGAAATGTTAAATTTTTGCATGGATTTTATCTCGTAAATTTTTTGGGGAAAGAGGAGTTTGAGTCTTATTTTATAATCATATCTAGCAATTCCTCAGGAACAGTTGTTGTTCTGTTATTGATTTGGTAGCATTTCTGGTATAATAGATGTCAGATTCTTTTTGTTTGCCATTGGTAGAAAGTAGAAGTGTCTTTGTCACGACTTCTGGCTGCCCGCATCAAAAACATTTGTGTCTCAATGGGCAACTATTTATACGAACATTAGTTTTTCTTCTTTGTCTTGTTTCACCTTATATCTTAACAATAGTCAGTTTTTTTTAAAAAAAACCTGCAAAATAAAAACTGCGAAAGATAATAACCGGAGTAAAAATGTTGATTGAGAATTCACAAAATTCACAAAAGCAATAAAATAACTCCGATTAATAACTAGTTTTGCTATTTTCGAGAAAATTGCAGCTATTTATTTATATAATAATTTTTACGGTATTTTTAAGAATTTTAATATCCACTTTTTTATTTTGTCGTAGAGACCATGATAGAATAAATGATTAATACCTTTGCTCTTTTTTACTGCGAGAAACTTAAAACATTTAGAATATGTCTCCCTCTCTCTGAAACATATTTTTGTTAGTTTTCGAACTTTTTGTCATATAATCACCAAAGTAATTGTATGTGTTTTTCATGTTACAAGCATTAAGAAATTGATTTTTCTCGTGAACATTAAAATAATGATGAAATAATTGTGAAAAAATATTTAAGAATTTTTTTTTTCCTATTATTTATGTAATATTTTTCATCCCTTGAAATTATGCTCAATTTTTCATGATTCTTTTATGATATATAATTTCTTTTATATCATTCATAATCATTCGTGAAAATGAAACATTTCCATGATTTGACTAACTTTTTTTAATATTTCATAATGTTTTACACTAATGTTCATAAATTCATATTAATACAAGTTCAGGAAAAAAAAGAGTCAGAAGCAAAACAAATGTGACTTATTTGTAAGTACTATTTATTAAACGAAATATAAAGAGCAAAAAAGATATTATATGTTTGATATCGTTAGAAAGAAAAAAAAGACGATTTTTTGTATCCTGGAACATATTACAAAAAAAAAACCTTATTTACAAAAACCAATATTACATGGTTGGTATGATGGTTAATACGTAGTATGTCTCCCAGATGATGTAATACAGTCCGTACAACGCCTAGGCATGCTGAGTATCAAATTATCGATCTGATCTTGGGGAAAAGTACACCACCCATCAATCAATGCTCTCCGAGGTTTCGGTAGACATGTAGGAGGTAGTTGACGGGTTGCAACTCTTCGGCCAAGCATGTCCCACACATGATTTACTGGATTCAAGTCCGGTGAGAATTCTGGCCAGTCCATACGGGTGATATTCTCCGATCGAAGGCATTCGTTTACAATGTTTGCACGGTGAGACTGGCGTTGTCATCCATAAACACGAATTCTCCGCCCATGCCCCCCCCCCCTACGTACATGTTGTTCCAGAATGATGTCCCGATAGATTTGGTCTGTTCTGGAACAAAGAATATTTACTCCCAAACCAGCAATACTGCACCGCCGTAACGGTATCGTTCAATGATGCTCTCTTGATGGTAACGGGACCTGGCGCTCTCCATATGAAAGTTTGGGGAGAATCAGACTGCAAGCTAAACCTGGACTCGTCGGAAAACATCACAGAAGTCCACTGTTGCGGTGTACACAATGCATGCTCTTTACTCCAAGCAAACCGCAGGCGACAGTGAGTTGCAGTAAGTGGAACACATCTGACAGGCCTACGAGCTTACAGACCAATCTGCTCTAAGCGTCTGTACACGGTCTGCCTTGAAACTGTCTGTGAGGGCGCTGCGGGTGATGAGAATTATCAAGCAAACTGAAGGGAAGAGAGTTGGAGAGTTGAACGGCGGGGGAGAGACGGTGCAATAAGAGAGGATTGATGTTTGGACCTCGATGATGTTCGTGTATTAAATTTCGTTATATTGTTCCTGTATGTTATGCGTCGTCCTAAGTGAATGTCAATTAAATGTTGTTAAAGAATTAAATTTGGTGTCATACCAATTATCCTTTACATTTACTAATAAAAGGGGTAATTTCTGCCTTCCTTTTTTTCCAGATGAGAAATCGAAAGTGAAAAAGTTCGGCAGTGCTGACCAGCGGCTGAAGAGAGCTGATGAGACAGGTCTGATGCTGTGCTCCATCTTTTTTTTTGTTTTTTTTTTTGGTAATAACTACCGAATACCGGTCCTCATTCGTCTTTGTAACTCGGGGGCGACCTGTGATATAACATCTACTCACATTACCATCATCTTGAAATCATTGCCAAAGCCTGGAGGTGACATTCTGGACGATTCCAAGTTCCTCGGATGCTCCCAACTAGGTGCGCCCACAATCCAGACGACCGATAATTCTACCACGTAAAGCATCATCCAAATGCGTTCTTTGTGTATTAATTATGTGGTTATTGCACTGAAAGGTTTATAAAGCGCTTGCGAACAATATTTCTTCTTTGCCTGTATTCCTTATACAACACTTTCTTACACTCTGGTCATTGTGACGTACAATCGGTATCATCTACTGGCTTCCTGCAATTTGCATATGATTTTTGAAGATGTGTGTAGTCATTTTACGGGTGACATATGTATTTTAGAGTTCGATTTTCACGTGACTCTGAATTATCTTTAATTTATGGACATGAGGGCAATTAAGGAAATAGAGAAATTAAATATTTTAAATTGTGAAAATAAAGAAACCCAGTTTCCTAATCTTAACACTTTTTTGAAACATCTGAAATAAATAACGATGTGACAGAGGAAATCTATTGAAAAATAGAATACAAAAAACATCTGGGGAAGAATTAGAGTGACAAACTTTGTTTTAAATGCATATGCGAAGTCAAAGAAAATAGTATTAGTTATTTGTTTACCAATTTAAAGAATTTTGATGTAAGTAATTCTAATGGCATAATTAAGATTAAATATGGTTGAAATAACATTTTATTAATATTTGACAATTAATTAAAGTCCAGTTATGAGTTATTTTGCTCGTATAATTCTGAAATAATTTACTTCTAAGGAGCAAAAACGAACTGATTAGGAAACGCGATTCATTTTTAATTGTTTTTCTACATTAAAGCTTAATTACTTACTTTAAAAATATTATTTCTATTTTCGTTTCCATTTCCATAATATTTTAAAATTAACAAGGACTTCAAATCAATTAAATCTGATTAATAAGATTTCGTAGAGATCAATGCTAACTTATAAATTTGTGGTGTTAGTTCCTCATTTTTCTCTATAAATTCTAGGTTCATTCGTTAATGAGCCATCATTTCGTGCTGATACAAATTACACAATTTATCAGATACCTCAAAATATGCGAATTACACATTTTCTGTAAAAATGTAGGAATTGTACAAATATGCAAATTGCACATTACATTTGCATTGTGCAAAAAGCACATTGTTTTGTAAACTATTCGGGAAAGAATTTGATTATCGGTTCATGGAGGTTTTTTTGTCGTGCTTTCTTTAATGTATTCTTCCTAATATGAACAATGAAAGAAAAAATAGCCTATTTTCAAACAATAGACTATCAATATAGGCTTTCAACCAAATATTATTATTCAAAATTAATATAATGAGATTATTTTTCACATCTTTCTGAAATTAAGTTTAATATGCTAACTGCAATTATTTAGTAGAATCTTCTGGACTGAACGTTGTTAATGAATTCTTTAATTGCTGAAATTAATATTTTCTTTAAAAAATCAAAGTATGAATAAATAATTATTTAAACACCAGCTTAGTTTTCTTCCTTTTTAAAGCTTCATAAATCCCCAAGCCAAATAAAACTATTAAATATTATTTTAAAACTACAAATTTCTCAAAACCTATTACTTTTCTTATTGATAGTTTATTATTTTAGATCAGTTATAAATACTTACTTCTATAACTAATTAAAAATTGATTAGAAATAAAAAAAAGCAAAATGAAAACTAAGATCAACATCCCAAGTGTGCTAAATACTATTTTTTTTTTATTTCGTAACAGTCTGCATGATATTTTTAAATATAACTTTCGGCAGATAATTTGTAACTATTAGACATGAGATATTGATAAACAGAATAAGAACACGTCTAGACGAAAACAGAACAGACAACAGAATAAGAAACTGAGAATCAAAAAAAGTTAAATGACTTGTAAATTTTACACTTTTCTTAATAAATAATTTAAAAGTGTATATATTTAAAAAAAACTCTAATTAATTTACTTCAGAGTTTATTTCAAAATTAAAATAATATTAATACAAAATAAAAATATTATTAGAGTTCATAAAAAAAAATTTAAAAATTAGCACAATGTTTTGAAATGTTGTTCTCCGCATCATAGATTACGAAATATCTCATTTCTGCCTTCTGAAAAAGAAATAGAAATTTCAAAATTGGTTTCAATGCATTAGTAGATTTTTTTTTTATTTTACATCAATAAAAATTAATTTAAATGTCATTACTATGATTTTTACATCCACTTAGTTAAGTAAATAGAGAGTTCATTTTAAGATAGAAATGCAAAACTGAAAAATACATAAAAATGTATGTCTGCATTATAAATAATTGTTATATATAGATTGAAGATTAAAATTATAAAGAACTTCATAAATTTGTTTAATTGGTTTTAGTAGAAAACGCATGAATATTATTTTTCTATCTAGTAGAAAATATATTGATAAATAAAATATGAGCAATCAAAATTTAGCAATAAATGCTGATTTGTTTCAATCGCATTTAGTTCAGACGATAGTAATAGCAAGTGAGTTATTTAAAAATAATATATTACATAGATAACAATAATATATGCACAGATCCTGTAGATAGTAATTATATTTATGTAAAGTAGTTATTCAAAAATATATATTTTTCCTATTGCTGATTTTCAAAGTAGCCATATTATTATATTTAACTTAGAAAGTAAACATACATTTAATTTTAGAAATTTTATGTGAAACTTATGCAATAATTCATATTCATTTTAATTATAAATAATTTTATTTATTCCCTGTGGAAACTGTTTTTTTAACATTTTCTTTTAAAATGTCAATTGTCTGCTTTTGTTATTTATCTCTAAAATGGGCATTTTATGTATTCAAGCGATTTTCTCCCCTTAATTATATAGTTGAAGCACTTTGGTCCAAAAGGAAATTATAGATGTGCAATAAGAAATGCAAACGGTTCATATAAATAATAATCAGATAATTGAAATTGAGTTAACACAATAGAAATGAACAGATAATTGAAATTGAAGGTTTTTTTTTCTTCTTTTTTTTACACTTCTAAAGCAGTTTATGCATTCCTCTACTTCTTGAATATAGAATGTCTTAAAATCAAATGCGATTTCTTAGCAATTTTATGTCCAAACGATCAATTAAAAATTATATAAATCTTGTAGAAAGTAATTATATTTATGTAAAGTAGTTATTCAAAAAAAATATATTTCCTGTTTCTGAATTTCAAATTAGCCATATTATTATATTTAACTTAGTAAGTAGAAATATAAATTTAATTACATAAATTTTATGTGAAACTTATGCAATAATTCATATTCATTTTAATCATAAATAATTTTATTTATTGCCGGTGAAAACAGTGTTTTTAACATTTTCTTTTAAAATGTCAATTATCTGCTTTTGTTATTGATCTCTAAAATGGGCATTTTATGTATTCAAGTGATTTGCCTCCTTTTTTTAAAAAATTTAGTTTGAGCAATTTTGTGCTAAAGGAAATGACAGATGTGCATTAAGAAATGAAAACAGTTCAACAGATAATTGAAATTCAGTTAACATAATAGAAATGATCAAATAATAGAAAATGAAGCTT
Source organism: Argiope bruennichi (assembly GCF_947563725.1). NCBI lineage: Eukaryota > Metazoa > Arthropoda > Arachnida > Araneae > Araneidae > Argiope > Argiope bruennichi. The sequence continues at coordinate 24,245,058 of NC_079151.1, read as the reverse complement.
TATTATTATTACTATTACTCTTCTAAATCATTTCACGCATTTCTATACTTCATGAACATAGAATGTCTTAAAATCACATTTGATTCTTTAGCAATTTGGGCATGAATTATAAAGATCTTGTAGATTTTAGAAACTGTAATCATTTTACTATCTTTTTTCTCAAGCATAATTTAAAATTAAAATATAACGTATTCTATTAATTCAAGATAATTGTTGCCTTGACGGTTTTCCTCCAACATTGAAAGGTAAGCTGAAACTGGAATTGCTCACATCTATAGAGAAACAACAGAAAAAATGATTTACATTTTTATTTTGTCCAAGCACCACTGAAATCTGTTAGACAAATTACTATACTATAATTTGCGTTTTGTTTTTTAATGAACAATGAAATAAAAGTGCGGCAAGGACAAATGATTTTGAGAAATATTCATTTGAATTGCATTTTCCCCCTTTGTTCAATGTTCAAAAATTTACATTTCATTTACTGAAAGTCATTTCGTTTAAAAATATATTAAATTCATTTTATAATCTCAAAACAGCCAAATATAAGTTTATATTGATAATGATTGACGAAGTTATATGAAATAAATACTATCTTTTAAGGATAAACGTGCATATATTTTGACAACATTCTGGATTGTGTAATTATATTTTTTAATTTAATTGTACTTCGCTATATAAACATGTGACCATTAAAAAAAAAGAAAAAAAAATATAAACAATTTTATTTCAAAAAGCAATACAATCAGGTGAATGTCGAATAGAGGATTTGCTGAAAACAGGATACTATAATTAATATTATTTTCTTTTTTATATTACATGGGACAGCATAAAAACATTTTACTTTTAATTATTTTTTTTACAAAATTCTAACTATAAGAAAAGCAAATACATTTTCTCAGAAAGTATTGACGTTAAAAACATAGAAACCGCAGTTTAATTGACAGAAAAAAATCTAAAATTTGCATTGTGAGTTGAACTATTATGTAAAAAGCATTTTGATGAAATTACAAAAGAAACAAATGACAACAATCCTCTTAAACACGAGAATTAACTTTAGCAAAATCGAAACTAACATCTTTCATTTTTTACAATACAGTGAAGCCTTTTTTCATCCCATTTTCTTTGTATTTAAATACATGAAATAAAAGCTTTTAAAGTAAAATATTAGACAGCACATTTGAAGGAAGAGAATCTAAAATGGAAAATCTTCTTTGTAATACTGAAAGAAAAAATAACTTTAAAAAAAAGAATTTTTTTCACCCATTTTGACAACGAATATTCGCCGTTTAAAAAATATTTTGGAAGAGTTTTCTTACACACTATCGAAAAAATTCTCTTGAAGGAATGAACGCGTTTCTTTCATAACAGCGATTTTATAAACTGAAAAACGATTCCTTCCTTTCACTGTGTCGCAAGGAATTATTTTTTAGACTCCTTTGTCATTCGATATTCAAACTCATTCTGAGCTCGAAGGTTTCATTCAAATTCAGCTTTGAATTCTCTAATCTGAGATTCTTTCAAAATTTCCGTCGAGACATTCTCTTTTACATTTCATTCATTCTTTAGAAAAAAACTTCGTTGAATGAATCCATGCATTATTTTTGTTTTAATTAATTCCAATGAAAAGTTATTAGAGAAAACAACTGAGGCAATGTTTTATAATTTTAAAAGTGTTTAATTGTATTTTGTTTTCAACTTGCTTTCTAAAGGGAATACAAATATTATTGAGGAATAATTTTATTTGAATGTAATAGAAAATTAGTATATTTTGAGATAAAAGAATTCTGAGAATCGAATAATACAATATTTTTCTTTTAATTTAGGTATTTGCATTCCAAAATATAATAATAAATATTAGGTTCATTAATTTATTATAACTTTCAATTATTTTTAAATGATTTGTAAAAAACGTAAAATTGGCATAATAAACATTATGTTTCATTATAAGATTAGAAACAGAAAAAAATACATTTTTTTTAAATGATGTACAGTTACGGATAATTGCACCCTATATAATATTTAAAAAATGTAAAATTATTTATAGTGTTATGATTCTTTTTTGTTTCCATTTTTTTTCGAAAAATGCTATTTTACATTTTTTTTAACTCAACATAACAGAAACCACAGAGGTGTTTATTGATTCTTTAGAAAATATATCAGTGAATTCAGCGAATCTTTCTTATAATTGTTTATTATTTTTATTATTATAAAAGGCAAAAATGACTCACTTCGGCGGATTGAATAAAGGATCTATGAAAGAATTCTTTGAGGAAGGAAGAATAACACATACGACAACATATAAAATTATGAATTTAACAAAATTTTCGATTAGTAAAGTAATAATAAATTTAAAACTTAATACTAATACTCCTTATATTTATCCATGAAATAGTAGAAAATATAGTTAAAAATTTTAATCAGTGTCATGTTAATAATTAGAAGATTCATTAAATGTAACAGTTAGTAAAAGTTGTATTAAGAAAGGAAATACAATTTAATTACATACTTACATACGAGTAGAAGAGAAACAATATTAGTAATATTACAAATATATATATATATATATATATATATATATATATATATATATATATATATATATATATATATATGGAATTTTTTTTTTCTTGCCCTCTAATTTTATATCCCTTATAAACATTTTCTGAATCCAAATAGCTTTTTTAAAAATACAAATAAATACAAATTTAGAATTTTGATATTTTACGCTTATAGGTAAACTCAAGATTAAACAAATAGAAATATTTTATTCTCTACTAATAATTTATAAATACAACTATTAACATTTATCAAATTTTTCAGTTTTTATAACTACGCTTGCTTTTTTCCCTTTTTCAGAATATTTCAATTCTTTTTTAAATATCATTTTTTTAGTTCATATTTAAAATTCATTTTCAAATATTTTATTTTGTAAGTAATTTTTATCTTACAAATGCGAAGGAGAAAGTGTAGTTACTTCTTTTTAGAGCTCAAATCTCATCCATGAATCCTTTTTCAAGAATATCATCAATTCAGTTAGTCGAAGATTTCTCGTTTTTATTAGAAAATCTGAAAGTACAATAGAGTCATTTATAATAAATAATAAAAACAAGTATACAATAAAAATAATACAATAATTATAAATAAAAAATATATACAATAAAAAATAAAAACAAAATAATATATTAAAAACTAAATATACAATTGAGTCCTAATTACATCTGATCCATGTTATAAAATGATTATTAACAAATAATGAAAGTTTCGAAATTTATTAAAGATCAGTGAAAGTTTAATTATCTCAACATTTGGATCAAAGAAAATGTCCCAAACACGATGATATTACCGATATAGCTATGTCCAAACACGATCATAGTAATTCCGTATCATTAGACGGAGTTTTTATTGATAATTAATAAGGTATCAATTTACTATAAGATATTAACTTACATTATCCTCTTACTACTCTAGTAAAGTATGAAAGACTAATTAAACACAAACGAGAGAACTAACTTTCTCATCAACATGTTCTTTCCTCCTTTATACTCGTCTATGATTGCATTCATCTTATCCAATGCTTGAATCAGAAGTGAGGATTGTCTTATTAGTTATTTTTTGGTGGGGAGGATGAATTATATTTTCGAAATGGTTATTTATAAATAAACGCTTTGGGGTTTTTAATTCATCGAAATCGTGTACTTTTTATTTATTTTCCAATTATAAACATACATATTTTCGAAAGATGTGTTTTTATATTAAAAATTCTCAGGTGTTCGAATTGAATATTTGAATTTCTGCATAGTAAATAAACGCATTTGATTAAATTATTTCTGATTATTTGAAATGTATACTTCATTCATGTTTCAAAAGGGCTGTGACATTGGAAGAATTTATATGTTCTGTAAAACTTTTTGCGATAGAAACTATTGTATAGAGTGTGATAAGAATATATATACATATTTTGTTTCATATAGCACTTGTACTAATAATCATAAAGTATAATTTTTCAATAATTTTGATGCTCTGTTACTTCTTAAAATTGAAATTCAAGTGTTGAAAAAATGATTTTATGTAATTAAATTTAGATGCGGAATGCTCAGTTATAAAAGCAACTTTGAAAAGGTATTCATAAATTAATTCTGTATTTCCCCCCAAATCCGGATAAATTTAAAGACATAATAATATCTATTTTCTAAAGTATTGCACCTATTTTAAATTTAAATTGCAAAATTTGTACAAAACACACTGTAAACTATCATGATATTAACCCTCCCCCAATAATAAAAGATTAGAAACAGTTAATTTATGATCTGCATTTTAATGCAATATTGAAAAATATTTTGCTGTAGAACGTGCGAAATTTAACACTGATTTCACAATATTTTAGATCTACTTAAATATATTTATTTCAGTTTAAGATATTTTAAACTTAAAATTATTCTTGTTTCTTGCGAAATATTTAAGAAAAATATCTGATGTTTTCTTATTATTGAAAGTAAAGTGTTTTTAACCTCTAGAAAATTCTCGTATTGCCATCGGTTCGACAATGCTCAGTGTGCAATTGTGAGATTCTTTTTCTTTTGATATGCAGGTGAAAAACATAACTATTGTCTTTCTGACACAGTTTTCTGCCATTTGCATCAGTGATATTTATGGCTTTAACAACAATATTCTGTCTGGATCGAAGATTAATTTTTTATCTCGGTTTTTCAGGAATTTGAGTGTATTTATCAAGACTGAATTTCGAGATAACAAATGAAAGTATGAAGAGTTGATGGTGGAAAACCAAATTTATATGAATTGGGAGATTGAATTACTATTAATATCGATTTGAAAAATTTTGGATTGTCATAAAAATATTTCCATTTGTAACTTCTTTACTTATTTTTCAAGTGTCATAAACACAATAATTTTTATATAATTATTTTTATACTGCCATTATACAATAATTCACAATGTTTGCTATTTTTTTACGCATTTTTAAACATAAGAAGAATTTTTTATCATTTGGGAGACATATTCGGAAAACGCCCACTTTTGAACATACTAGTGCTTATTGTAATTTCATTCGTTTAATTTTTATAAAATGGGATATCATGAAAATTGCAAAATCCTCACAATATTATTTTTTTTCATGACATAATTTAGTGTTAAAAACCACCAGGAGCTCAAATAAATATTCGGCGGCTGGATACCAAAATATCAATAAAAAATAAATGGATGATAAAACTATTCACAATTATATATATAATTTAATCTCATGAACTTTATCATATTTCAGTATTATTCGCATAGATTTCATAAATTTCCTTTTATAAGATAGATTTCTACATGATTTTCATATTTTTTTAGCCTCATTCTTTCTCAGTATTTTATCAGTGTAATTACTTTATACGATTCACTTTTAGAAATAAAAATAAAATTAGTATATAAACACAAATTTTTTTCAGTATAAAAGACAAATGGATGCATTATAGAATATTCTGAAAATAATGAAATTAACGTTTAAGAATTGAATTTTTTTCCTTCACTTTTTTAACAATATTTTTGATTCTTAAAACTTTCGATTCTTTGCTTTTTAAAACTCGACGATTTTTGCTGAATGTAACTAATTTCTATTTGGTAATTGTATTTAATAAAAAAAAATTCCTTTTAAAATTCATTATAAATTTAATTTATTCTAATAATTGTCTGCGTAATCGTACTCGTACAATTTTGTCAATGTATTTTCTTTGAAATTGAATGACAGAAGACAGAATAAGAAAAATAAAAATACAAATATAAGAACTCAAACATAGTTTTAGATTTATTTAAAAACTTTACTCAAAATATTTTTAAAAAATGGAGTTAAATTTTCTTTATTTTTTGTATACGTTGACAAAAAGTTATAATTTTGAAAATAGGATTATATTAAAATTTTTCTCACTTTCTTATCTTTTTATTTTAAGGAGTAAAATTCAAATTTGAGCTTTGACTTTATAATTTTATAAAACCTCTGATTGATCCCGTAATCCAACCTTTGCTAACATTACTGCAAAAAAAAAGAAAAAAAAGAGTGGAATTTCAGAAAAAAAATATTTAATATTGATTTTATTTTGCAAGAACAGATTCATTTTTAGGCCCTTATTTCTGCGGTTTTTTTTTCCTTCTTGCTAATAATTAGGATTCCTTGATTGCGGATATTTTTATGCAATTCTTTCCTCTTCTTGAATTTCACTGAAACAATTGGAAACATGTATTTTAGTAATCCAAATCATGATGCTTGAGTTTTCTTGATTTTCTTTCATGTTTTTAGCAATACCCTATTTCGTACCAAAGTCTTTTATTTGTATTTTCCATATTTTCTTCATTTTCCAAGAACTACTTCTTATATTTTTTTAAATGATTTTGAAAAAAGTTTCTTTTAAATGCTCTTTAACATTTGTAATTTTTAAAATTTATTTTTGATTTTTTTTATTTATTTTTCAGTACTTTAATAAATTGTTGCTTTAAAAACTTTTCTTTAGTTTTCTCTCTGAATGTGTAATTAGGGGAGCCTCTATTAGAAAAGACTTCTATGCAATTTCTTGTTATTTCTGATTTTAAATATATATAATTGATATATTTTATAGAAAAATATTTCAAGTCTATCTATATTCTTAATAACATAATTCGATTCACAAATGATTCTTTGTGTCTCTTATTGTGTATTTTAAGAGTTTAAAATGGATTAGATTAAAATGGTTTAAAATATCATATTAGTTTAAAAACTTAATATCATCCATGATAATAATAAATACTTAGATTACAGAAAGATAGTTATTCCCATATTATAGAGTTTTTCAGCTTATTAAAAACAGGGTTTCGAATAATTTAATAAATTTTGGGGAATTGCTATCTTTTTGAGGAGTAAATAAGTGCTTAAATATCAGAATACGAAATACAATCTGTAGTAATTTTTTCAAATAGTGAATTTAGAAGTACGAAATAAATCGTAGCTTCAAGTAGATAGAAAAAGAATTTTAAAATAAAATAAGAACCCCAAAGATTTACTTTATTAGATGTAACAAAAAGAAAAATCCATGTTCATTGTTACTTAATTTCTAAAATTAATATTCTTTATGGAAAGTAATTTCACAGAATATCCCCCAAAGATAATAAATATTCCCGTACTTTCACATTTATTTTTAACAGAAATCAAAACCACTTTTTTTGAAAATTGAATCATTACTGATTGTCCAATTACTCTACATGTATGTATAAAACATTTTTTAGGTCCGTCTAATAAGTTGCTGACATGAACGTATTTTGAAGGAGTAGAAAGTTATCTTGACAGAAAGCGCTCTGCACAGGTTTTCAAGCAAGCAATAGTCAAATATGCTTAAGAAGAGTGCTGGAAAGTTTGCATCTTTTAAAAAGAATTTAATCAAGAGTTGGTAAACATGTTTTATTTGCTGAACACTGTGAAAGAATTGTTCATTTACTGAGTGCACTTTCCAAATAAAATCATTCCAGATCCCGATATTCTCCTTGATTTCTTTCCATGGAATGAAATGAAACCCGCAGTTCGAGGTAAACTTTCAACATCCTACTTTGACTTTCTTGCCATGACTTTTTCAGCAACATAGCGATCTAGTGTGATGGTTCCTAAAAATGTAAGCTTCGACTTTTCTACTCCTAATATATCTGTGGACTATTTTTTGCTTCATACGCAGCTCGATATTAATGGTAATAAAGTTATGATTACAGCTCTGAGTGCTCGTTATTATTAATTCTTGCTTCATACGCAAATGCATTTCCAAACACAAGTTTCTATATAAATATTGCTCTTTTTGACTTGAATATTCCCATGGAGAGTTTGCATATAGAATTTCGAAACATTTTTAATAAATCAAAGTTTTAAAAATTCTTGGTTTTTGATGAATTAACGTTATTTCTTAATGGGAACTACCAAATTAGTTTCCTTTTTTTCTTTTAAATTTTTTTAGAAATAGAAATATTGGGATGAATTATCTATTAATGCACAAAATCAGAAATCATTTCATTGAAATTTAATACAATAAGTCATTTTAATGAAATTTAATACAATTAATTTAATAATAAATTTCATTGTAATTTAATAAGTTGATTCTATTTATTAAATTATTAATGTAAGGGTTTTAGTATAAAATTATTTCAATGATCGAATTAAGGTGTATTTACACACATGAAATTTTGAAAATTGTTCAAAATATCGAATATTTTTTATTGCTTAATAATGTTGTCTGATCTTTTAGCTTTCAAACGATACCAAGATGTTGTCAATATTCGAACTATTTCTCGAGTTATAATTATTTGTCTTGAGGTGCTTTCATTAAAATCTCTAGTTACGGTGTTTTTAAAACTCATTTTATGAAGAATGATATTTTTCCACTATGTTGCTTCATTCAAACAATCATAACTCAACAAGAAATTAACCAAATGCAGTTACTTGTATATCAAAATAATCTGTATGAAATAGCGGATGTTTTGTGCTTTAATCAAAGTTATATTACTAGAAATAAATTTTTAATAGCTGGTTAAAAGTTAAAATTACAGAAAAAATCTCGCTTTTTCTATTCATCGTTGATGAAAAACTTTTTTTAAAAAAACTATACTGTTTTATAACTTGTTTAAGGCAGACAACATGAAGACTAAAATTAGGCATAATTTCCAACTAGAATTGTGTGTCTGTACAAATTAGAATTTAAGATATCATCTTTCAAAAAATAGGCTAATTAGATCATTAAATATTATTTAATTAATTAATAATTAGTGTAATATGGTTTTTTCTCACTGAAATGAGTTTAAACATATATTAGTAACATACTGTAAAAAAAACTGGATTTTTAAACTTAAAATTAAGAAAAAAATCTTCAAGTATGTACGTACACCTTACTTTCTCCTATTAGAAAGTTAGAAATATTCTCTATATTGATAGTATATTTCTATTATATTTGATAGTGACTTCATCGTGTTTATTACAATAAAAAGATCATAGGAAATAGATTAGTTCAAAATGAAATCAACTAATAGCGACTTCAAACTAACATAAAAATAATTGCTCATTATAAGAACACACTTTTATTTCATGCAATAATCATACGTTTTGATGAAAGATTTGAAAATAAAAAATGAGTTATATAAAAAAATTCTGTATTTGAAAATGCTTTTATATTACTCAAAAATGTGCTTGTCTAGATAGGCTGTTATCCTATTAACAGTATCTTAGATTTGACTGCGACAGATTAGCTAACGAAAGTTGTTTTAGCACATCTCATGCATATTCACAGAATAAAAGGAAAAAGAAATGTATTATTTGTTCCACACTTAAAAAGAAAATATGCATTGACATTAAAAGTTAACAATAAAAATTAAGAATTCTAAAAACTAAAAAAAAATTCTTGAACCCTCAAATTAAAAGTTAAATAATTAAAATCGAATTGAAGCAAATTTTGTATTACGCAATACAAGTAAAAAGGTACAGCAAAACACGCACACAAAAAAAATCTGAATAGAAAGAAAATAATAAAAATAACTTTTAAATGTGCTTTAAAGGGAGAATATAATGAATCAGCAAATAATAATTACAGATCTCAGATCATTGATCTTTGCTATAACTCAGCATAAAAAAGTGAAAAAAAATGTGTAGTTTATGTTTTTACAATTTTTATTCATGCTTCGTTTTTTTGCATATATAAAAATGCAAATATGTGTCAGTTTCCAGATGCCTAATTAAAAGTCGGAATTTTGCATTGGCGAGGATATTTATGAATTTCACCCAGTGTTGGAAAATTATATGTTATATTCCAATGAAAATCGAAATTTTTATCATATAAATGTATAACTCCAAGTTTTTATTTATGATCCTTTTATGTTCATGCAACCTCGTTCCACCATTTTTATCTGAAAATAATTTTCTGGGTCTGCAAAACTATCAAATGAAATTATCAACAATGTGTAATAGGCTTTGAAAAAAACTTTTTTTATATTATTAATGATTTTTTTTAATATTTCTTTAGAGGTGGCAAATCATTTTATCAGTGCGTAACCGACAAATATCATTTTATCTGATCTGAATTCTCTTATAGAAATCCAAGAGGCACTCTTATAGAAAATTTCATTTAACAACACAGCACGACCTTTAATTCACTGGACGGATTATATGGGAAAGACGAATTACAATTTTTCTGAATTTATCTTTATTTTAAAAGCACTTCTAATGACTAAAATCATAGTTTTATCTTAATCATTAATTTAAATTTAAAATATCATTCATCAATTCAGTATATGACAAGCAAACATTCAACGCATGCTTCTATAATAATTTATGAATGGTGTTCAATGTAGCTATCATGTGAAACATATTAATATCTGAGATAAGGCGCACATTTATTTTTCTCCAAAGTACCTTTTTTACGGTTTTTAATAAATTTTCTCACATGTTGCATGATACTTCTCCGTCATATTTATTACATTTATTTCTTTACTGTCCACTCAAACATATTCTTCGATTTGCTTCAAAGACTTCTCTGATATTCTATTCAAATTTTTAACAAGAAAAAACCTCTTAGAGAAAAGATTTCATAAAATTATTATTCATTTATTAAAATGGAGTATTATTCTCCCAAAAAATCGAAAGGGATATAAAGATGATAATTAAAAGAAAAATATGTAGAGGTCCTTAACCTTAGTTCAATATTTAGTTATATCAAAATAATGGAACAGGGATTGAATTACGATTTAAAAATAATTACTAAAAATGCTAAAAAAAAGCATACATAATTTATTATCTCAAGTATTTTAAAATAGATATTTAAAATAACGCGTTACAAGACGGCAAATGAGTTCTATCAAAGCTTAGATATAGTTCAGATATATTTCAATTGCATATAACCTTAAAAACGTAGGTATATTTCATATACAGGGTGTCCCAAAAAATGTATACACACTTTAAATAATTGTAAATTCGGGGTTTATTATAATTCGAATAATTTTCAACATGTAAAAGATTCTACAAATATCATTCTATTGTCTTGTTATCGCATGTTCTCAAACTGATCTCCGTTCTGCTCCAGACACTGCTGACAACGCGAAGCGATGGAATAGCACACATGATGGAACAATTCCCTTGGGATATTCGTACATTCATGTTCAATGGTTGCCATCAATTGAACAACTGTTGCAGGTTTATGGACGTCCTGAACAGTTCCATCAGCTTCAAACTTATCTCTAATTCGAGTGATGGTAACTCGTGTAGGTGGTTCTTTGTTAAACTCCCTCTTAAATTGTCTTTGCACTTCTACTGCATTTTCATACTTCCAGTAGCATTTTAGAATAAATTTCCTTTCTTCAAATTCAAGTCTGCTCTGGGGGGAACTCGGTTCAATGGGTTCAGTTTGTAAAGAAAGAAGAAATAACTTAGTTACCAGCTGCTAAAATGTGTATACATTTTTTTTTGGGGGGGACACCCTGTATATTCTGCAGATTTAGAAGTATTAATTTTTTCTACTCTCTAATTTACATCCTGATACATTTTACATAAATAATGCAAAATTGTACATCAAAGTACAGTGTATTCGAAATTCAACCGTATTTATTCTATTCACATCAAAAGTTTAAAAACAAATACTTGTATGATCTATCAGAAATATTATATATTTATGTATCTATATTCATGCAGTCGCATATTTAACCTGAATATCAAATTTGATGAAAAAAAGTCAATTTCTTATTTCTGATCTTCAAGAATTAATACGAGATTTACATTTAATAAGAATGTTTTAACTAAAGTCACATTGCAGTTTTCGTGAGTTCAATTTTATTAAATTATTTTGAGAACGTAAACAAATTTATTAATTTTTTTCGTTAATAGTTAATAATGAAAAATCGTGAATTCTTTTAAAAGTTTTAAGATAGTAACAATAAAAATGCGTTAGTGTATTAAACGTCGTAATGAAAATATAATTACATTTGCAAAATATAGAAATAAATTATAAACTTAACAAAGAAGCATTTTTTTTTAGTTTTGACAAGTTAATGCTCATGATATTAAGTTCAATGCAGAAAATATTAGATGTTAAAATATCATCAGAGACATTAATTCATTCACAAAAACGTGACAATATTCATGACTAAAACGTGAATTTAATTCCTGATTTTGCTTAGAAGCAATGTACAGCAATAATTTTTACATTTGTTATTGCTTGAAATATAATTTTATATGTTTTAACTGCGGTATTTCGAAATAATATTTTTTCGAATAATTATAGTAAGAATCTCTCTTAAAGTTTTATTTCAAAATAGTATAAAATTTCTATCAGATTCCTAAATCTGATTACAAGCAACGATGAAGATAAATGTGATAATGCATAATTTATTTTTCTCCTCGGACATCTATTATTTAGTTTTCAGTGTATAAAATTTCAATAATAAAACACTGATCCCATTTCATATTTATAGAATACAGAACAGAAAATTTTTCTAGATATTTCAAGAAACGTTCCATAGAGACGGATTGAATAATTACAAGAATTTCTTTGGAGTTGTCAGGTGCCATTACTACCAAAAGGAAAGCTTCATTTTTTGTGATTTTGCACATGTTTGCTTTCAAACAAATTTTGATTTAGTAAGCATATCAAATTCAACATTTACTCTGCAAATTGCTTTTACATTGCATTACAAATTTTAGGAATAATTCTAAACTTCAGTGTTGTTTACTACTGAATAATGCATTAAAATATATTCTCACTTTCAATAGAAAATTTAAGTATTTATACTTTTCGATAAAAAATTTAATCTGTCAGTAAATAGCAATGAGATAAAAATTTCTTGTAAAATATCCAAATAATAAATAAAAAGAATTTTTTTGCAATAAGCTTTCATTTTTACATATTACGAAAAAAAAGTTGAAATATAGCTTTTCATGCACTTTTTAAGATATGAAATATTCTTCACAATTCTGATAACTTTGATGTTATTTCTTTTATTTTTTGATATTTTTCAACATAATTTGAATTAATAGGAATAACATATGAATAATTCCTCTCATGAATATAAATAAATATATCAAGTTTCCCTTGTTTATGAAAATAGGAAAAATAAACAACCCTAAAATCTATTTTTAGGGTTCTTAAAAGCAATCTATATATCTATAGATAGTAGTCAATAGATTTGCTTAGAAAATATATAGCTAATAATTAACAATTCAGCAAAAAAATTTTACGAATTGATCTGAATATGAAAAATTCTGTTTTCAAAAAGATCCTTAAGATAAGATTTAAAATATGTACATAAAAAATATCATGGCAGAATGTTTTTTTAATAAAATTTAATTGAATCGAGGTAAATACCATTTTTTTCAAAAGCCTTTAAAGAAAATATTATTCATTTAAATGACAGATATTTTTAATAATCGAATTTGAAATTTCTTCAATTTTTTGAACTCACAAATAATATTTTATCAAACTCAGTTACCATCGTGCATCGAGTGATCTCGAATAAATCAGCATAAATATCACGGAATTTTGTAGACTACAAATAAGATATTTTTATATTTTTACTGAATAAAAATGAGCACCTTGAGTTTCTGAAATATGACATGTCGGTTATGTCGGATAACATGTTGTTAGAAACGATGAGCTGTAGAATATAATTCTATTTTTTATTCAAATATTCCTAATTATTAGATTCAAGCACCTCATGCTTTTTCGGCGTTGTAATAACTTTGTTTCTTCATCTTTGATTTTTCCTCACTATTTTAAAAAATAATCGAACACCGGAAAGACTAAAAAAGATTTGAGCCATGTTATAATTATCCCAGATAATCGCCAAAATTCTAGGTAATCATTTACAGAAGAGAAAGAGAAAATATTATTTTAATGGATTGACGCTAATTATAAATAAATAGAAAGATAATAACGTATTATTCTTTAATACTACATAGATTGGATGAAAAAATTTAATTGCCGATTCGATAGATTCTTTCAACTTAAAAAAATGAAAACGTATAAATTTCAGAATTAACAGTTTTAAAAAACATTTTGCTCAATAAATGCTAAATTATTTTTTAACATAAAAGAAATGTATTGTTACGAATCTATAATGCTGCTTCCCAGCATAGTTGGTTCCATAGGAGGTCCCAGAGCTTGGCGACAAACGGCGACCATTTGGCGACTTTGGTGCCAAAATGGATTATACCCGAAACATCGAGAATTTTCCCGAACCGTCCAGTAGGAACGGAGATACGCCTCGAACGTTCCTGATTGGTTGAGAGGCTTCTAGCCCCACCTCCTGAGACCTATAAAAAGAGTGGCTCGCAAACAAAAAACCAAAATTCAATATTAAAATTAAAAACATCATAATCCCCTGGTCTCAGGAAGCAAAATACCTTGGCGTCATAATGGACAAAAGCTTAACTTGGAAATCCCACATTAATTACATTAGAAACAAATTCCGAGATAATTCGCGCAAACTATATCCCCTAATTGCTCGGAATTAAGAAATGTGTAGGGACAATAAAGTGCTTATTTATACTGCGATGCTAAGACCTGTCTTAACTTATGCTTGTCCAATCTGGGCCTATGCTGCTCCAAAAAATTTCAATAATATAGACAGGTGCCAAAACATTATTCTCAGACAAATTACAAAGGCGAGAAGGTTCATGAAAAACGAAGACATCAGACATGCCCTTAATTTACCATCAATAAAAGAATTCATCAAAAAGATAGCAACTAAATTCTTCTCAGATCTAAACAATATTGACAACCCAGCAATAAAAGAAATCGAACCCTACACCCCAAACCCAAATTCCAGAAGACCCAGACTCATTCTACTTTAATCAGATCAATAGATAAACAATTAAATCATCATTCTCAACCCTTTCTAACCCTTTAATCCCATAAATCAAATTCCTATCAAATCTTAATAAAACCACTATCCATGTTCCATCTCGCCCCTCCTATTGGCAGCCACAAATAGATTCTCACCCCATCCCCCACACAACCACCCTACCAGCAATCTGTGTTTTCGACTCACTTGCTTCCCAGGATGCACCTCTGCCATAGCCCAACCCTCCAGCCGATCCAAGACGACCTCGCCGACAGATGAAAGCCTCCCATTGGACGAGAGACGCTCCAAACCAGAACTACTTAAGACGCTGCTCCCTGCCACCAACCTCTTTCAAGACCTTTTCCCACTTCAGTATAGACCATCTTCGCAATGCTCCAAGTCACAGTCGATCGGAGATGGCGCCCTACGGGCGCCGGCGCTCCTAATTGATTCCTTGTGTCCCTGCCGAGTAGTGGTGAATTGAGTCGTGGACCAGTGGAGTCGAAGAGTAGTCGGAAGCGACGGTGAAGAATTGGCCTTCCAGAGATACGCGGAGCAGCGACGGAATCAAGTTAGTGCTGAACTAAGCTGTGTGCTACGGTCTGCAGTAGTCTGTTGTATGCTGCACGTTTCAGCTGAAGATAATCGTCTTTTGTGCTCTATATAGTTGTCGTCTTAGTGCTTTCCTGTGTGTCTTCGTGTAAATAAACGTCGTTGTTTTATTTTCTACTGCTGATTGAGCGTTCTCCACACCATATAACTCCCACTATCCAAACGAACCCCGGAGATTTCATAACAGTATTAAAAGTCGGTAGAAAGAATTTGCAAAAATATTATATTAAATAAAATTATTAATAATATGCTTTTGATATATCTGTCGCAGTGATAGGACGCATAGAATTAATAAAAATATTATAAATAATTATTATTCCAACTGATTTATTTAAACTCTTTCAACTCTTGGAAAAAAAATGTGCAATGTAATAATGATGTATTTCTTATATTCCTTTAATTAACTGTAAATATCGCAATTTGACTTTTAGGAATTTGAAATATTTTGTGACAAAATTTAAAATAATTAATGGAATGTGTAAAGTTCTGCTGATTTAATGAGAAAATATATTAATCTACAATAGATATCATTAATATGGGGTGTAAGTTAAGGATTTATACAATTTAAACAAGAAAAATCAAATTGGAAAATAAAGGTGAAAGCAAATTTTTCAATAAAAAAATTGCGCTCTAATCTGCATAAAATCATCAGCATTTCAAAACTTTTAAAGAATAAAAGGAAAAATGATCTCAAGGAAATCAGAAATAGTACTAATAAAATGCATTAAAATTGTGAAGAGAATTCATGCTACCAATTGCAGATACTAAAATTAAAACGTTTATAATTTTAAAAAGTTTTAATATAATTCACTTCACACTTTCTCTTAGAAGATAAATATATACTTTGAAATGTTAATTAGAAGAAAAATTTTCGTTCAACAGCCAAACGAATTAAATGATTGAGTATTTCAGTTGAGACAAGAAATATTGCAATCTGAATAAGAGATTTTTAGCTTATCTGAAAGAGCTTGAAACAAGAATAATTGCATAATTCTGTTAAAAGTCTAAATGTTCATTATTATTCAGAAGCGAATTTCAACTGAATTAGTTATTCGAAATTTGTTTGCAATGATGTTTTAATATATTTACAAAATGTGTTGTTGGGTTTATTTCCATTTGGTGATAAGAAAGCAATTTTAATTTTTATATTTCCTATTTAAAAAGTTAATTGCTGCTTTAAATATGCTTAATTTGCGTGAGCGTTTAATTTCGTTGATCAAAAGAATATAATTATTACTAAATTTACATTAAAAGTGTTTAGTATTAAAACATACTGTTTATTTTACATAGTAAAATATTCGGTATGATTTTTAAAGGGAAAACACTGAAAAGAATTATTTATAAAATTGTGAGAAATAACGTATCCGTATATGCTAAATAACAAGGATAAAAATATGTTTTAGGTTTCGAAACATGGTTCACAACAAAGAATGTTTACATATTTTTAGGAGATTTCAATAGAGAAATTTCAAGAAAACTAAATGTTTTGGAACAAAAATTTCTGGAAACAGATTATTATTTCTAATAAGACATTTTGACATCTTCCTTTTAAATTTATTCTTATTTCAGTATGGAGGATATGTTTTTGAGAGATAAATATTTCTGCATTATAATTCAAAAACTTCGTTAAATGCATTAAAATTTGTAAGTACAAAATAAATAATATTTTTAATCGAAAAAGAGGAAATCTTCAAACATTTCTTCTAAATAGAAAAAAGATTTTGTATGAATACCCTAAATATATATATACTGTGTCATATATTTCTAAAAGAAATTCGCTATTAACAAAGGCAAAAATCCATCGGCGGGAAAAACCAAATCCAAAATTTTTAAATATATCTCTAGAAGAAAGAAAGAAGTTCTAAACCAAAATTTACGACTTCAAAAAGCTAAAAGAAATAATTTTCACTGGCTGTTGTTAAGTAATGAGATTCAAAATTTCTAGAATGATTTATTGTATTACAACAAATAAGAAAACAACAAAAATCTTTATTTTAGGCCTCATTTCCGTTCAGGGTCCCAAGGATTCTAGTATTTGTATTGCTTAATTTGCCACTGTTAAGAAAACTTTACATAAATGATTCTATTAGATTCGGGTGTTATCAACTTCGTTTAAATTATTACCTGCCACTATACATTTACTTATAACTGAACAATTTCTCTTTAATTTCTTGAAACTCTCAGGGCATGAAACTCAATTTGCTTGAATACATGTTTCAAGTACTACAATCTCTAGATCTTTTAAAAGTAAAAAGAGAATGAATGTGTTTATCTGAGTGTTTTATTGATGCTTTAGAGTCGAGAATGTTTGATCTAGAGGTACAAAATTTTCCTATATATAATTAGAAAAACTATAATGTGCAATGTTTTAGTTTTTTAACATTTATTAGATGAGTAACTAAGAATCAAGCAAATTTTGGCAATTCTCCTTGGTAATTTCTGAAACTTTTACAAAAGAAATTTGATTTTAAATCATATTAAAATTCAAGGGATTATATTTTATCTTTATCAATTGTATGCTACATTGTACCATTCTCCTTTTAATCTATTTTTAAAATATTTAAACGTATTTTGCAGCAACATATTTAATTTTTAATGAAAAATTAAATATATTTTCATTGTTATTTCATTACTAATATTTTCGCCTAGTTTTTTTCTTATTGTTTTTGATGAAAGTATAAAGTTTCAGCGTTTTTTGCCTGTTGAATAAATTTCAGTAAAATGCTACATTTAATATGCTTTTGAAATTTAGTTGCTCTTGCAATCAAATAAGGAAAAACAAGAAAAAATTCAAGCAAGGAAAAGACAATTTTAAATTGTGCCCATTTGTGAGCAAAGTTGCTTTTTTTGTGATATAACAGAAAATATAAATAATAGACAAAAATGAAACATGGAATAAAAGAACGTTTCAACACTTCTAAAACAGAAAAAGCTATATGTACATCGAAAATATTTTTTTAAATAATAAGTGAAAATATTTTCTGTTGCGGAAGCTATTAAATCCTAGTAACAAAATATATTTAACAGGAATTCTTAGACCATTAATCCCAATGAAACTTTTAGTTGCCATAGTAACTTAGTTTACAATATTTATTAATTTTTTTTATTATTCATAATAGTTGTGAAATATTACCCTAAGGAAATAAGAAACTTTCATTTCAACTGTTTTTATATTAGCAGGTGAACAGCTTTGGAAGTTAAAAAAAACCATTACAAAATAAATTACGATTTTTATTAAATCATAATGGATTTTATATTTAATATTACATTTTCTGTTTTAAATGTCATAATTTGTTTTACCTATTATTAAGTAACTTGTGTTCTATTTCTCACAAAATTCCATTACTATTTCATTTCGGAGCCATCTAAGATCTAAAAGTTTTACGCGGCTTCAGATAAAGCCCGCAAAATGGAAATGCGTAGAAGATTATGCATTTCAATTTCTCTAAAATGAGCTTAATCAGATAAATTTTTTGAAAATTCTATTCGAATATTTTACCGCTTCTCTTTTACAGGAAATAAAAATACTACATTAATAGTTTTATTTTGCCTATGAGCTTTTAAATTTGTAATGAAAAGTAAAGTTTTAAGATTTTACCTACCTGGAGATACTAATTTGATGATTACAAAATCTTCGTAGGGTTATCGCTTGAGATAAGAAATAAATAAATAGTTGTATTATAAATTAAAACTTTATAAAAAAGTAGAGATTTATATTAACTAATAATAACTTATTTTTATCTTCAGAAAGAAATGTTATATTTGCGAATTTTGCTTTTAATTGTTAGAATGTAAAAGAATTAATAAATAATCTTCCTTTTTGTAATTGAGAAAAATGTTATAACAATTATAATGCTCTGATAGATAATTAACGAAATAGATTAAAAATATAATTAATTAATATAAGGAATAAAATCAAATAAAAAATGTGAAATTATTATTATTATTTGCAATCTTAATTGGGGTAAATATTTCACTTTATTGAGAAAGTAGTTGATTGGGAGAGTCTGCCCTTTTCTGATTTCTTATAAACTGGCAAATTTCCCGTTTCTGTGTATTTAGACATTTTACTGTCTATCTTACTAATCAGTAATTTTGCGTTACCAGTGGACGGATTTTAATATACTGAAATTAGTGTTGGAATGGATGGAAGAAAAAGGTTATCCGTTTTCAAATGGTCATACTTGTTTAACAAAACATTTTAAAGATAAAATTGAAAAAATAATTAAATCAAATTAAACCATTAACCAAATAATGAAATTATACCATTATTTAAATAAAACATATTTCCAATTAATTAATTAAATGTAAATATTTGAAATCATAAAATTAAACCATTTAATTCAAGACATTATATACTTACCGTGTTAACTAGTTCATAAAATTCTTGTAAATGTCTTCATATCGTACTATGATAATAAATAAGTGTCTTTATGAAGAGAGGCCTATGCAATGAGGAAGAACTTGGATATGATAATGTGATTGACGATATCTGGAAGATCTGATAAAAAGAAGATAAATTGTCTTTAGCAATTGATAATGAAGGTGTGACAATAGAATATCCTCGCACCCGTAGTCATTATTATCAATGGAAATTTTGTTAAATACAACACGAAAATTTTATTTTAAAAATATTCATAGATAAGAGTATTTACAGAAAATTCAAATATATATATTTGGGAATAATATTAATAATAACATTCGTCTTAACAATTTTCTGTTCCAAAATTATGGAAAAAGAAATAACTAATATCATTAAAAATAGAATTCTACTAACAATATTACTAATCAAGAGTCAGTAATTAATGTACTTATTACGAATGTATTTCATTGTGTTTCTAAAATATAAAATAAATTTGAAATAATAGTTTGATTTAGAGGTTGAAAATATAGAGTTTATTTTAAGTAAGTAAACATATAAATATCCGCATAATAAATCTGTGGTATTGTATGTTTCATGGCTTTTGTATTGAGACACATAATTTTGGAGGCCGAGATTAGTCATATAATGAAATCAAATGTATGACAGAAATAAGGACAACAGGAACATATAGTTATTTTCAGTGATGAATTTGAGTATTCTGAGGAATTATTGCATTGGGAAGTGATTGGTTACCCTTTTCAAACATTCTTGATTTTATTTTTCTTATGTGTCATGCCATTGTGAAAACTCACTCCGTAACAAAGAGAAGGTTTGTGTCAATTCCACAAGCAACTACATAGATCATCGTCAAAGAATCGAAAACATTTGGTGTAAGCAGGCAAAGAATATAATTAGAGGGGGAAAAATGACATTTTCTCTAAATTATTTAGAGGGCTAAAGATTAACTAATGCTTGATATTCAGAGTGATATTGTCTGAGTCACTATTGCTCAACGGTTTTTGCCATTTCTCAAACATATTCTTAGCAGAGTAACTCAGCTTATTCCATAAGATTGTGCAATAATGGATGATAACGTATTATATTATATAATAATAAACTATATTATATAATATTACGTATATTATTTAATGCTCTACAATTTTGTACAATATATATGAGTTATTAGAGTATAGTGGTAGAATTTTATATATGGTTAAGCTTGTTTATTATAGAAGGTTATCCATATTGTGCTTTTTCTTTTGCCAGTTGGTTTGCTTTTCCATTATCAATGTTTAATACATAAACGTTTACACAGGGTATTTTTAAGTTTAAAAAATTCATTTTAAAAATGTTTTTACTGTTTGT
This sequence comes from Argiope bruennichi, assembly GCF_947563725.1. Lineage (NCBI taxonomy): Eukaryota > Metazoa > Arthropoda > Arachnida > Araneae > Araneidae > Argiope > Argiope bruennichi. Next base: position 24,223,892 of record NC_079151.1, on the reverse strand, counting down.
TTCCAGCTCTTCGAATTGGATAAGGCATGAAATTTACGTTACCATATCAAGAAGAATATATTGTACCTCACATCTTTCAAATTTATAGTTGAGGGAATATGATTTATGCACTTTGGAATTCAAAATTCCCCATATGAATTCAAAAATCCACATTTATAATTTACCCAAATGCTGTTAAAAATAACTGAATAGAAAGCATAATTTTGAAATAGAACTCAGTACATCCTACAAGTGAAATAATTCACTAAACACACATTTCGTTTTAGAGAGTGGTTTCTACTGTGTTACGGAATACATTTTGGCATTATGGAAATTAATTTTGCCCTTTCTAGGAAAAAAGAGTTATCATTTTGTAGCTTCTACATACCTTCATATATTCTTTTCTTTTGTAAAGAAATTTAACAAGATTGGTTCAGCCATAATATGGGTTATGATGTCAGTGGAACAGCAATTCGTGTTCCGTGAACGAAGAGTCTGTTCTTTTCACTTTTTCTATTTCTATTTAGTACCGCTGAAACTACTGTTCAAAATCCATTTCCGTTTTTTTTTTTTTAGATGTGAGATGGCATATCCATGAAAAAAAAGTAAATATTTCATTTTGAATTTTTTTTCAGTATTCGTAATTGTGAGAACTAGGTTGTTATTATTCATACCATCCTTGTGGGCACACAGTATTATGTCTGCACTTAAAATCTTATTTCGCATGCTTGAACAGTATGATCATATTTTCAAACCGGAATTCTTTTTCGTAATAACCTATTGTATGTAACTTCAGCTACTTATGCTAAAATCTGAATTATTTTCTTAATGAAAAGGTCAAATTATATGTTCTGTTCATTGTTTACTATACATTTGCATCACTTTTATCTTTTAAAGTATGAAATCATTGTTATCAAAAATGCCGGATTCATCCAATTTATATAATTTAAATTGTTATTTCTTAGATTTAATTTCAAATTCAGAAACGTTCCCAGTTATGTGAAGAATTAAATCAATGAGAAGTTCAAAGAATAGCTATACTTTTTTTTCTTTTGTTTTTTTCTTTTCTTCTGCGGTTTATCGGAAATCGAAATTATCGACTCCCAGCTTAGAAAACGGATTCAATCGCCAAACAAGATTTTCGAAAAATATTTTTCTAATGCTGTTATTATCCTTGAAAGTCCTTTTCAATCTTAACTTGGTTTTAAGGAAGATAATAGCAATGAAGAGTTTCACTAGTAATTTCTTTCACTGGAGATTAATGGATATCTTGAAAGGAAGATCTTCAAAGTTTTTTTTTCTTGTTAACCAATGAAGTGTTATATTTTCAGAACAGATTTAAGAAATCCTTTTTTTAGAAACGTTAACGAAACGATTGCATTAAATAGAGCTCTTGATTCTTAAATGTTTGATTTGCAGATGTACTAGAATATTTCTTTATATTTAGATATATTATCACCTGAAGTTATACATTGATATATGAGAAGACTGTTTCAAAAACTAGTAGATCATTTTTTTATTTAAAGTGTATTAGATATTACATTTTGAAACTAATATTTTAATAGGCATATTTTCCCACATATGTCAATATAGGCAATCACGGGATAAAGTTTTATATTTTTCATATAAAGAACAAATTAAAAAGCATTTAAAACTTTCTTTTCCCCACCGAAGATTAATGATGATTCAACAGATATCTATATCTCAATAATAAGAATGAAATATATGTGTTTTAAATCTACAGTTCAATGAAAACCTTTGATCTAAACACAGTAAGTATGCCATAGATATAATTTTATGGTAATTATGCGAACATCTGAAAAAAATTATTCAATTTTTAATTTATATGAATAGGATATCAATATGTTTTCAAATGTTAGAATGAAGTAACATTCTTTATATCAAGCCTTTTATTATGTTTCAATATTTATAATACACAAAGATCTCTTTTATACAAACTTTCAGAAATGATTAAAATAGCTGTTTTAATATTTAATCAAAATCAGCAATCTCATTCTCTCTCTCTCTACGTAACCTACTTCTGTCACTGCCAAATTTCAGCTGCTGAAAATTATATTAAAAATTGGAAAATGACAAGAGCATCCAACAATTCTTCACATAACGGACCTTACATGTAGAGAGATAGATAAACTCCCGCATTTATTGGAAGACTAACAATAGTATGATTTCTATCAATGCATTTCCATCAATCATATGAATTGATTATTATATAAAAATTCTTAATACATCGAACATTTTTATTTAATTTAAAAATAAAATAAGTTCTATTGCATTTGAAATAATAGAGTTGACTTTTTTAATAATATTTCAAAATCCGCTTAATAAGCAAAAATGTATACTAATATATTGGTGAAAGAAGTTATTATATTTATGATTGCATAAGTAGTCTACGTGTTTATAATCACTTACATAACTGTTAAATTTAAAGAAAACACCAAAATTATATTTGGATGAAAAAATAACTGCTAAATTTTTCCTTTCATATGTCTAAATTAGAGAGTCTAAAATACTTCTCTGTTTCTCGCCATTGAGTAAACCTTAAAATAAAAACAAAAAATGAAAACATTTTTAAGTTCAAATGAGCAATAGAAAAGGCATCGTTAATTTAAGAAAAGCAAACCACTTTTCAACCTCTTTTTAATCAAAACAAAAAAAAAGAAACACGGTCTTTTAATCCGGGATAATTGCTGCCAACAGAGCTTTCTTCTTGAAAAATGGAGTGGAACTTCTCTTAACCACTGGGACACAATAGAGTCCAAGTAAGATTCACAACTGTTCTACTTTGTTCAATCACTATGGCAATCCATTAGACTAATTGCTGCGTGTTAATTTAGACATTCCCTTTTTTATATCTGAATGAACAATAGAATAATGGCAAAATTCCTATCACATTCAAAATTTATTTTCCAAATGTGTGATTTCCTTTGTCGATTGTTCACTTTAAAGTTTTAGTTTTTAATCTTGATGAATATAAAAATAATCAGCTCCCTTCTAAGTTCATATTTCATACTCATATAATAGCAAAAAGGAATTTAATTTAGATCTTTCTTCAATAAAAAAAAGTCTCTTTTCGAGTATGCTTTAATATCTGCATATAGATATTGAAGATTATCTAGATTTTATAATGGAAACTAGAAACATAAAAGAAAGAAAGAAAAAAAAATTGTTTCAAATAACTCTGATATGATGGTAATTAAAAAAAACTAGACATATTTGAAATATTCAGCAGCAAAATAATTCTCTCTGAACGTTTTCCCCTATGTTTTTTTTTTGATATTAAAAATCATTGCTATGTTTTAAGAATTATTGCTGCATTCTTAGTATTATGAAAATTTATTGTAGGGGTATGAACAATTTGATATGGTTTGTAAATCTATCATTTGAATAAAAGATTTTATGATTTTTTTCAAAATCTTTTTCTCAGTTATCAGTATAAGCAGTGTATTTTGTATTCAAAAGAAAAAATGTGAAAGAGAAAAAAATATATGCATGTATGAGAAATTTATGGATAACCAGAACCGACGACTCCGACCCCTCTCGAGGGTACACAGAAAACTCTGAATGGCTATATTACCATATTACCATGACAGCATCACTGATAGGAACTATCATTGAGTCCTAAGGGCCATCATAATCCACGACACAACCCTTCCCACAGGAAGTACTTGCCTTCATCGATATGAGGTAACCGACTCCTCACAATCACCATTTATGTGGCCATAAAAGCGGAAAGAACTAATCATCATCCTTATTTCTGAGGTGTGTCCCGGTAGAAGGAAATATATGGATATATATACATATATCTTACATACACATCTTATATATTTATCTTACAAAAATGCCTTAGTGTTTTATGAATTTCACTTAATAATAGTCATATTTATGCCTACAATCATAAAAAAAGTAAAAAAAAAATATCTGTATGAAACGACTGAGTAAATTGAAACTTTTGAAGGAATTTCATATATTGCAATATCATTTTAAAAAAGTAAATGCATCATACCATATTGTTAAATTCAAACATATTTTAATTGTTTTGCATTTTTATGATAATTTTCTTCATTATACATTTGTAAAATTCCTATGATTCGATTATAATAGGATCTTTTTTCTCTCAAATAGGATACGTAACATACACGTGTTTAATTTACATTAACATTTTCCATAGATCTAAAGCAGTGATTTCTATCAATTATTTAAGGAAAATGCAGTGATATATAATGTAAAATGTCAAGAATTTCTTGGAACTAAATCCTCAGTCAATCAATTTCATTTAGGCATTAAGGTATCTATACTTGTATATCTAAGAACATAATAGTTATGAATACATTTCTGATTTCTATAAAATATAATCATTTGTTCTCTATAGTGCAATTTCAGGTTTATAAAATGCACCTATTGATTTAATTGCAAATAATTATTCAGCTGATATTTTCACTTGAAGTAACAGTACCTTAGGGAAATCATCAATAGCATGGCTTTAAGAAAACATGATTTTTATGCACAATTAGACTCCCTTTAATAAAATTATGTATTCCCGTAATTTTCATTTATTAATTCTTATATGTTGTTAAAATACTGATCCAAAATATTCCTTTTCATGACCAACTTGGTCTCTGTATCTAACCCATGTAACTCTTAAAATTAGAGTTATTGCAAAATTTCTGTATACCATTATAAAATTTAAAAAAAATTTCAGATAGAAAATATAAACATAACATATCTGTAATGTTCAATGTTGTATTTTGAAGTATACAAGAATATTATCTCACACTTCAGTTTTGTAATTCAAAATAATAATAATAATTAATTAAAAATAATAAAAAACTGTATTTATTGTTTGGAAAATCTGCAAATAATTTAAATCCATTAATAAAGATTAATTTCTTCTCTCACAATGCCATTACAAAATTGGTATTATATTTCTAGTAGTTTTGGAAAGTATTATTAATAATCTTTTTCATCACAACAACATATGAGAGGATATGAACTTATTCAGAATTTTGATACTTTTAGAAGTAAGTATTACAGTTAAGTTATATTAATCTTTATTTCATTTTCATCAAAACGATCATCAGTTAAAAAAAATCAATGAAGGTACATTAGGGCGATCAACATTAATAATCATTAATAATTGTTCAATGCTACTGTTAGGATTTTATTTAATTTATGGAATTTGTTGATTATTGCCTTGAAAAATGTATGAAAGTTTTTTTCATCAGTTATTTTATTGTTCATCATCTCGAAAGTTTTATTTTTAGGATTCAAATGAAGGGTTTAAGCAAACGCCTTACTAAATTATTGTTGATAATTTGATTTATAGCACAAATATTCAAACATAAAAGCAGTATTAATGTATGTTTTAAAGTAAATGCACCTAGAACTACTGTTATGACATTCTTTAAAAAGGGCATCTAGTCTGATTGAAATCAAAAGTGCGTCTGTGTAAATAAAAAGATAGGGTGACCACATTTTTCATGTGATATTTTCTTATACCCGTAACCTTCCAAATTAATTAACCACCTAATTAGATGGTATATCCTATTAAGGGATTTCTTGCTATTCCAATCCCTATCATAAAATAAAGACTTGATATATTGAAGCAATTTCAAGGAATTTTTGTGTATTAAATTAATTAAAATTTTCAGTTAAATCCAAATTAACTAAATTCAACTCTGGCAAGATTGACAGTCCAGAGGCATTCTTTTAATGAAACTATGAAGACGATTAAATTCACTGCTACAATATCACTGGAATATTCCTCCCTCTCCCATTTTTTTAATTGATTGAATATCAGTGGCAAGTGTTTAGTTTATTAGAGAAGCTCTCCCAGATGTATTTGGCATCAGAAAGTTTTTCTGAGATTTTCAAATTACTTTTGTGCATATATTTGACTTATAGCCATAATTATTATTGAAAAAGAAACTAGGGCGTTACAGTCTTATGAAGTAATTGAAATCGAATGGCTTTAGGAATAAAACGGTTAAGTATTGGATATTCAAAAATATGATGAGTGCGAAAGACATGTCACTGTACGCGAATGTTATATTTCTAATTTTCAATCAAAGTTTCTTTCTAATAAATAATTTTAATAAATTTGAAGTAATTTCTAATAAATTTGAAGGACAAAAGCTTTGAAAAAAACTACACAGTCCATTTCCAGAAATATAATATGATTCTAAAATTTTGAAATTATTTTTTGAAACATCAATTAAATATTAACATTTTTTTTCTTCTGCAATATACATATAATAAGATCTATAACAATAAATACCACATTCATAAAAAATGAGCAGATATTTTATGAAATTGAGCACTTATTGTAAAACAGATACTCAAGAAATTAATAAGTCGATTCAAGAAAAAATGGTTAAATATTCTATAAAGCTGAAAATTAAAGCGTTGAAAATACTCATAAAAAATTACTTTGCTTTGTTAATAAAATAACCCGGAAAAGAATGGGAATATTGCTAATAATGTCCAATAATTTTATTTACTTCCCGATATTTTATTTATTTATGGAAGAAATTTTAGAATTCAAAAAATTCCTTCAGAATTTCGACTGTTTGATTAATGAAACTAAAGCAAAATGAATTAATGGAATATCTTGAGTTTCGATTTAAATCATGTCAAATAATGGATTCATTTTAATATTTTTATTCTTTAATTTTTTCAGATTTCTTTAAATTCAAATTTAATTTTCATTATTTTTCTCTCTGTGCATTTTTTTTCATTTGAATTTGTTCATTTTTTTCAAATATTATTTTATTAATCATGTACAGTGATATTATTTAATTAAAGTGGCAATAGAAGCTTATATAAACAGTTGCTAACTAACATCTGTAAGCATTATAATTGGAGTGTAAGTATAATGAAATATCTATTTTTGTGCGACGAGATGATTTTGGAGTGAGCAAATTACAAGCTAGAGATAATTTTAATAACTGCATTATTATAATTCCACATCATTTTCAAAATTTTAAACCAGTATCAAATCAAATAAGGAACATATAATTTGAACACATTGATCTTAAAAATAGAACTATTGTGTATAGTGTAACATTGTCTTGCATCAGCAACAGCATTTTGATATAATTAGATATGTTATGACTGGCAGCATCATTTCTTAAATAAATAAATAATTATTTTAATATTTTTTAAATAAATAAACAGTATTATTTCTTAAATAAATAAATAATATAACATTTCTTAACTAAATAAATAATATAACATTTCTTAAATAAATAAATCGTTAAATATTAATGCGCAGTAAATTTCTTGCCAAATTAATATGAATAAATTTGAAAAATAGCCTATTCGTCTTGGTAGTCGAGTAGCAGCTAAAAGCAGGCCAACCGCATTTCCGTGTCCCATTATCTTAAATCCAATAAATAAAAGACTTGAAAGTAAAATATTAAATAGTACCTTTCAAGCAATAATGAAAGCTCTTCTTTATTTTGGTGAAAGAAAAAGTAATTTTTTTATAACTTTGACGACAAATATTCTTCTCCTTCCTTTTAAAGAATTTTTGACATTTTCTTATACACCATCGAATAAATACTTTGGGGGAAAATGAGTTCGTTTCTTTCATGAATGCAGTTTAATAAACGAAAAAATAAATCACACTTCGTATACTTCGTCACAGGGAATTTTTTTTTTCTACTCCTTTGTTATTCGATATTCAAACTCACTCTTAGCTCGTAGTTTTCACATTAAATTCAACTCTGACTTCTTTGCAATGAAAATTTTTCACATTCGTCAGGGAAATTCATTTTTATTTTCTCCTTTTATTAAAAAAAAAAATCACATTCAAATTTTATTCGTATTGCTTTCCGCGCGATTCTTGTCAAGAATTTATTTTAGCAACAATGGAAAAAAAAATATTTCATTTTTTTATCAAGCATTTCTTAGCATTTTTTATCTCTGTTTTAGTGAAAATATAAATTTAATAACTGTATTGAACTGTAATAACTGTATTGAAATTTAATAACAAACAGGACATTTCCAGAATAATAAACTTAGATGTTTCAATGAGATATTGCTTAAATTTAATCTACTATTCTTTTTTTTCTATGCATTGGAACATGCAGACTAAAATAATAAACCTAGTTTGAATATATATTAAATTTATTAAATTAATAACTTCATTTCCTTAAATCGAAAGGCTAATTTATTCTTTTGCAAAACATTAAAATTAGTAGAATAGCATTTTATGCAAGAAGGGACAAAAACATTATAAAGAATTTAAAATGCACGGAAAAAGAATAAAAAGGAATTATTATTTTTTTAAATAAGTTCTGTCAAACCCAAGGTTTATTGAATGTTTATGGAAATTATGACGAAAGAATATGAAATATGATCAATTTATTGACAAATTTGAATAACTTCATTTAGATAATTGGAAATACATTGTATATAAATCATCATTTTTTTAATTAAAATAATATTATGTGGTGGAGAAGATATTTATCAATCATTTTTGAGTGAATAATCATGTTCTACAGAGGACATTAAGCAATAATTTTTTTTTCAAATACTATTTTAGTTTAGACTTTCTTATTTGAGGGGAATTTCAAATCAAATTCGATGTGGTCTTACTTTCAATAGAGATTATGGAGTAATAGTATTCTCATAATAATAGTACTTCATAATCTCTATATTACTCCATAATACTATTACTCCATAATCTCTATATTACTCCATTATACTATTACTCCATAATCTCTATATTACTCCATAATACTATTACACCATAATCTCTATATTCTGATTATAGTAAAGAACTGATTCGAATAGAATGCATTTGAAATTATAAGAAATACTATTAATTGATGCATTTTATGAGAACATATTTTATTGCATGATCCCAATATTCCAAGTTATTGCTTTTTTTTTCTTTTTTTTTCAATACAAATACACAATTTTCAATAGAATATTTCTTTAAATTATCATCTTTTTTTTTTTTTAATTTCGAGTACTTTATAATCATTCTATTTCCAAATTTATTGGTTAAATGATCAAAATTGAATTTTATACATATATAAATTATTAAACCAGAAGAACTTATTTGATTCACTATATAATAGAAACTGGTCATTACAATTAATAGTAGAAGGTAAAACTTCCATTTCGAGCAAAATGCTTAGTAATTATTAATCAACTTATTTTTTATACTTAAATTTCCTTTTAAAAAACAATTAATTACCAATCACGTATTTCTCGGAAATTGAACTGATCATTCAGCTACCAAATAAATTTTGATATAACCAAATTCATACCCATCATATCTATCACATAAAGTATACACAATTAACTCCATGAATCCTTCACATTTATGTATATATTGTTAATTCATCAACATTATTAATCCGTTAATATATGCTTGTTAAAAATCAATTATAATGAATCACGAAATGCTAATTACTCCGGCACAGATTACTTTTTTAATAAGTCAAGATCATCATCTCAAATTTTTCCATCAGGATCACATTGTTTACTCCTTTTCATCTTATTCATTATTACACACAAACCCGAATTCATGAACACAAATCCCAATGATTTAAAATCATTATTAATAACTAACAGAACATGAAAAATAATATGTTCAATGGGTCACGCAGTAGTTTTTTTATAATGCAATTATTAACTACATACAAAATATCAAATATTTTTGACTGAAGAGAACGATACCGCATTCCTAGATTTAATTTTCTATCATATAAAATTCTTTCCAAATAAGTGAGAATAAGTACATTTTTATTACATTGGCTCTAATTACATTACATAAAAGTAATCATGAATGTTATTTTAATAAATGAAAAGTGTATAGAAGGCAATGAATCTACATACGTTTTGCTTTGTTGAGAATTTTCTATATAATTGGTGAAATAAAAATTACCATTTTATGCAGTTCTCTACACAAACTAAGAAGATATGTTCAATAAATGAAGCCAAGTTGACAAAAAAAAACCCCTCATACATTAAAACTTTAGCGATTCGAATGCTTTAAATTGACACCAAAAACAATCAAAGGGAAACAAATTACACATCGGTCCTTTCATTCTTTGCTTTTTCATTTATTTCCTCTGTGAGCGCAGCTGTTCATCCAATTTTCGAATTAGCTCAGAAAGTCTGATTAAGTTCTGAAACAGTCTGATTAAGTTTACCTAGTGGGAAACACAACGTTCTTCGCCAATGATCTACAATAATTCCGCTGTGTTCTAGAAAGAAGAGTGTTTATAAATTCTAATTCCAAAGAATATTCTTTTAAAGAGGAGCCAGATGAAAGTCAGAGTATACATTTACGACATTTTTTACGGTGACATTATTACATATTTAATACATATGTATTTTGACAAACATATTGTTTTATATTAGAAATTCAAAGATTTTTTTAACAATAACAATTAAGTTTCGATTTTTAAAATAAAATTTGGCATTTTTCTGAATTTATATTTCCTTAATTACAAAAAGTAATATTTTTAAATTAAAACAAGAAATAACATGATTAATTTTAAAATAAAAATTAATTAAAAAAATCTTCTAATTCATGGTAGATATTCAACTTAACAATACGATTTCCACCAAAAGGCCGATAAGTAAAATTTCTTTTGCGCCTTCCAGGTGGAATATTAGGAGTATTTTAATAAGAAGTAGCCGGGTTAATAAAAAAGGCCCTCATTTTTCTCGAGGGAAGGGTATGCCAATGGGTTAGGATTGAGATAATTCCACTCAGATGACGTAATTTATCACCAGCGGAAAGAGTTGAGTCATGTTTGTTGATGACTTTTGGACTCCAATCTTAATTTACGAGTTGTTTCACGACTACAATTTCTACGGATCTTTTATGAATTTCATTACATTACTCAATAAATTTAAGACTAATAACTCTAATTCTCTAATAAATTTAGACTAACTCTAAACAAAAATCCTTTAAATTCCTTTTATTTCTTGTTCTTATGGAATTTCTTTCTCAAATATTGCAAAAATGATCCCGTGTTTTATGTTATCATAGACACTAAACATTTCTTTGTATTATGTGCGCCAACGTTCATGAATGCTCTTTCGTCCCGATCAGCTCAATCACCAGTGATTGACTTTGTACTTTTCACACCAGTCACTATTGACTGACAATATAATTTTCGCTCACGATGAATTAATCGTTGTTGACCAAACAACATCCATTAATAAATAGAATATCCATTCAAAATAATGGCTCTGAATTCATGATGTCTTGTCGCAAATATCTTCTATATATCTTGGCATAGATATCAGGTTGTCAGCATTTCACAGAAATGAGATATCACAGACTAGAGAAAATGACGTCGAAATAGGCTTGCCGCTTGATGCATTAAAGTCCATTTACAATCGCCGATTTTTCCTGCATTTTGCCTTCACGTTGCATAAAAAAATGAATATTTTTATGTTAAGAAATAAAATTTCAGAATAAGGTACATAATAGAGGGATTAATATTTCTGTAAATATTTTAATGCAATTGATATTGGCAACCATCTGTATAAAATAATGATAATCAAAAACTGTACAATTTCAGACAATAGCTCAAAGTAATTTTAAGTTATCGTGTATCAAAATTTTTCATAGACATAATTTCAAAATATGATTTTAACTCTTTTAATGGCCATTTTTTTCTAGTCATATTATGTTAAAATATTTTTAGGCTTGAAATTAGAATAAGAAAAGGGATTCATTTAGCTTATTAGATAAATTTAATTTGATTTATTAATTAAGTTGGTTAATTAAAATTAAGTGACATACAAAGACACATAATTTTGTGTGAAATAAAGAACTGAAGCATCTAAGTTTCTGCCTTTCTAAAAAAATTGTCATGCCAACTACATAATTTCATACAAAGATTGATAAATTTGGTGGGAAGCATACTTGACACGGCCTTAGAATGGGTTAACTCAGAGATATCTGAAACGTAGAGAATCGTCAAAATCGCAAGAGAGAATTTTTGAACCATTAAAGCACTTTCTTTATATTTTGCATAGCAAAAATCATTTGAAATCACTTTCTTTTAATTGTTTACTTTCAGATGAGAAAAAAAATAAACCTTTGAATCTATAGCAAATCTAACTAATTTTGAAATAAGCACTAACTTACAACTGCAAATGTAAAGATCCAAATTCAATAAATGTCACGGAAATATGTAATCATTTCAAAATTAGCGTTTTTCACATTTCGCATGAAAACATATGAAAGTAAAACTAGGGTAATATTTCTGAAGCACATTTTATTATGTTTTCCTTTCTATTTTGTCTATAATTTGATTTAAATGATCTTAAATTTTATCTATAAGGGTTCATTTTTTTATATTCTAATACATCATTTTTAAAATTTTCCATGTGTTTGATGACGATCGCATTCGAAAAGGTCTCTTACGCTTCACATTCGAAAATAAGTTTTTCTATTTCTATCGAGATTGTACCGGCTTTATTGACTGAGCCCAAAGGTAATCCAAACTGTTTTGTTTTGCAATCACTGGATAAAAATTCCTCACTTCTCTTGGAAAACTCTTGTCTATCCGTAATCGCTTCGGCAGCTCACAGAGTGTAGTTGACAAATGCTTTTTGTTGTGGTTGACAGGCGGAAGACGGAAGTGTCTTCTTTCTGACACGGTTTCTACTTCCTGCCTCTGCGATATTCGCGTCTAGATAGAAAACTTTTTGACTAAAGATTTTTTTTTCTTTATATTGTTCCATCTTTCAGTTTCACACTTTGTTTGAATTTTAAAACGATAAAAAAACGTGATAAAAGTGTAAAAATGGAAAAATAAATTATAAACAGTGAGAATATTTATTATATATTCTTATAAACGTTTATTGTCATAAAACCAATTTCCATTGATAATGACTTTTATTGCATAGCATTTTCAAGCTCTTATATCATCTTATAACTGTACATGTCTAAAATATTGTAACAAATAATATTATAACGTATTCGTTGCAAGCTGAAACAAGACACGCAATTATATACATTTTAGATTTTAAAAATTATGTTTTGCTATGCTCAGATGCTTTTAATGAAAATATGTATGTGCCAATTCCTTACAGAATTCTAATATTACATTACTTTTGTTTTCGCAAATTTCTTACCGAATACTCAGTTCATAAGCCTATCTTAATCTCTGAGAAGACGTAAAATATAAACAGAAATACACATTACAAAAATATTCTTGTAATGCTTGCCTGCTAATAGTTTGATATCCAAATATAATTATATATCATTAAACATTCAAAAGCTTTATTATTTCTATAAAGTGTGCTTAATTTAATTGCTGAACTATTGCATCCCCTTCTTTGAAGCAACTAAATCAAAGTGACTTTATTGTTGGAGTTTTAATTTCCTCTGAGATTCTACTCCAATAAGCTGTGTTGTCATAATTTATTCCTTATGATGAAATGTATAACAAAAATTTAAATTTGAATAAAACAAATGCTAACATTCTTTTTTTTCTATGACATCCTATCAAGTCCTCAATGGTTCAGAATCAAGATGTTCCCATTTGTGTAAAATATTTAATAATAAAGTATTTTTTCCACGGTGAATTCCTTTCTATACCGATGTGCAGTGCTGTAGAAGTTTCGTCTCTTTTTAGAAGGTTATTAGGATTCCATTATTGTGCATATTTTTGTCTGGTTCATTGTCATTTCTAGACTTTCATTGAGTTCGGTCAAATACAGTAGAAATTAAGCGACCAAAAGATTAGTGTCACGCTTTCTTGCCTCTTTTCTGGGGCTTCAATACTTTCGTCTAGCCAATTTTTCTATGTTATTTTCCGTCTCTTTCTTCTGCATTTGCTATATTTTCTTTCATGTTCTAAGAATAATACATTTTTCTTTCAGTGGACATTTGCTATATTTCATCTCAAACTATCATTGCTAGTCGTACTTTAGTATTTTTCTTCTAAAGTGGACTTTAAATCCCACATAAAATAAAACAATTTCTAGATTTTTATGTTCACTGAAATAACCAAAAAAAAAAAAATAATAATAATTTTTGTGGAATTTTATGCATTTTTCTGTCAAGCAATAAAGAGAAATTAACTAGGTTTTCTTTTAATATATGCTTAATTAGAAGTAAATAATAAGAAAATACATTTGAAGAAGTATTTATTTACCTAATAAATACTTCTTCAACTTTCAAAACTGCAAGGAGATTAATTTCAGCATGAGTTTAATCATATTAAAACTTGTTATAATGAAAAGTATTGTCACACCTATAGTTTTCAATAATACATAGTCTTCAAATAATATTAAGATTTTATTATCGTGTAACTTAAATGCATACTTCCCATCTTAGAGCTAAAAATTTCAATAATATGACAAAATATAAAGAATAGGCTTTTTTATGAAATGTGAATCAATTGTTTGAAATGGATTACTTACTATATTTTTTATGCAATTAATAACTATAATTCCATATCCAAAAGCAAAATTTTCATTTAACACCTTAAAACTATCTCACAGATACTGATTTTTTTTTACATTTTATTAATATTAAATAAAAGTAGCAGTCCCATTCAGTTAAGAGATTTCTCGAAGCTATAATTTTATTATTTCGGTCCTTGTCACAAAGCAGAATCTCTAACAGAAGCATTTTCTTTCGCTAACCTAATTTGATCACGGTATCAGATACCAGCTTACTTAATTATTCTGCACGTGTATTACTAGTAAACGTGATTCCCGTAATGTCTGGCACACTAATAATCTAACAAAAGAAAATTCTCTGCTTTCAGCGCAGAAGAGGCATTGCTTAACATCTTCATTGAAACTGAATTTGATTTGTTGCCCTCACTAAATTCCACGGTAGTTGCTTAAAATATTTAAAATATTTTGATTTATTTAATAACATTAGGCTCGCTTTCAAAAATAATTTTCACTCTTATCAAAAATATGTAATTATCCATATAGTTATTGATATTTTTATGTTTTATTTTTCTTTTTGTATTAAATTATAAATTTAATGATGACTATAATATGCCGAACATGAAAAATATAATTCCTTATATCAAACGTCAATAGTTTTATTATAAATTCCCATTCAAAATATTCTCGTTAAATTTAGAAAAAAAAATATTATATTCTATACGAAAAATTCTTGACTGTGAACATTCATTATGACCCTTTATTCATCAAATATTCTTTTAAGATTAAAAATAACAAATTAACAAAACATAATTATTTTAAAAAACAGAAGTAAGATTCAAAATATAATTTTATATCCATTAGAAAAAAAAATTTAGCTGGCAGTTTCTCATTTTAATTATTTTGAAGCTCAATCTTCTGTTGTTGTGGTTTGAAAATTGGGAAAGAATCCTTTCATGTCAACCATCAGTATCTGACAAAGGTGTTTTTTTTTATTATTATTTCGAAAGGCAGCCATATTTGCTCCACATGTTATGTCTGCTTATATTGATAATAGAAATATTTCAAATATCTGTGTTTATATATATATATATATATATATATATATGAAAGTTTGCAACATACATTATTGTATGAAAAGATATTAGCTATTTCAGATTTATGGATAAAAGTAAAACTCGCATACAATATAAGTGCTTAAATCTTTTTATATATAAATAAAAAAAAACTGTCATTATAGTTTTCATTGAATTCAGTCAGAATGAAGGAAAATGTAAAAATTTCTCAGCAAGACTGCATTCCGAACAGAAGAGACATTTAATGATGCATTTCGAATTCGACACATTGAGGCAATTTTTTAAAAAAATAAGACGTTATTTCCTTCGTGAGATTTTCCTTTTCGTTTTTGTAATATTATTTAATTAAACATATTATAAAATCTATTATTTTATGAAATCTTTTCCTTTAAACTTAAAATTTTTTTTATTTGTTTTATTTAAAAATGCACTTCTCTGGAACAATATTATATAATCATTTAATCAAAATAAACTGAACATAAGTTGCATTCAAGTTCTATATCAATATGACATGTTTTATTTATAAGTAATTACAAATGCATGCTCGTAATTTGTAAATCTAGTTATACTTAAATATTTAATCTATTTATAAAGAATTTAATTCAACCCCACTAAAAAAATGCTAAATGAATTTTTACGCTGCAAAATCATACAATGAATTCTTTGTATATTTTATGATTGGAATGAGCTGTTTTATATTCACAATTCGGTACTGATTTATGTTATCCGATGCTATGATTGATTTTCGAAATGCATGCTGTTTTGATTAGTTAATTGGAACATATGTAACATAACCTGTAAAAGTCTAAACATCTACATTACTTTGGCACGATATATTTTAATACGTTAAGTCTTAAAAAACAAAATATTTCTTTCGCTTAAAACTATTCAACTTGGAATATCATGAATATTGATATGTTAACGTTATTTCTTTAGTTGCAATCAATAAACATGTATTTTGCTGAAGCCAAGCACTAATAATTGTCATGTCAGAAGTTAAATCAGGTTGATGGCTCAGTGCATTGTCATATTAGAAGTCAGTTAATTAGTAGCTCATAACTACGTAAAGTATATTTAATTTAATTGACGTTAATTGAGACATATTTTTAAGTAACTTCCAGTCAAGCCTTAGACATTCCTGAAAACCCACTCCTAAGTCAAACAGGCAAACCCGAGCATAATTTGTAAGTAGGGATTGACAACTTTGAAAGAGTTCTTTTTAAATGTCATTGCGATTGTCAATGACTATTGCGTTTTTGACAAGTAGCATCCTATAAGAGTCATGTCAGCGTATGTAAGGTAAATGAAGAACATCGTTGCAGGTTACTTCACTGGATAATTTACAGACAGAGAGCTCATTTCTGAAGCGAAATATGTTTGGATACTTATGTCCACCGTATTTGTCGGTTTTTGCATCCATCCTAATTGCTAAAGAATGCAGTTTATATATTTTAAATAGGCATTGTTTTACATTTTGTTACATACAAAATGTTTACATTTTGCCAATTCATAATAGTTACTGCATCATTAGCAAATGCTTTGAAATTGTTTTAACGCTTATATAGTATCCTTGAAGAATATCTTGGAAGAATGTTCTTCTATCTGAAGACCAATTATTGTCCCAAAATCAATATTAACTTTATAATTATGATCGGTTATCATGGATACTTCTTTATTATTTCTTTTATAATGTTTCTCCTTCGTTATGTAATCTATTATTGTAGGCATTTTCATTTACTGGAAAATAATGTCGTGACTCTAGGATATATATATATATATATATAATTAAATAAAAGAATAATTAAATAAAAGAAGAAAACTAAAAATTCCAAGTTTGGAAATTTATTAAATCATTAGTTCAGAATTTTGCAAGAAATTTTTTCAAAACATTAGCTAATTAGCCTTATTTATGAACTCAT
Source organism: Argiope bruennichi (assembly GCF_947563725.1). Classification (NCBI taxonomy): domain Eukaryota; kingdom Metazoa; phylum Arthropoda; class Arachnida; order Araneae; family Araneidae; genus Argiope; species Argiope bruennichi. The sequence continues at coordinate 24,206,509 of NC_079151.1, read as the reverse complement.
AAATAAAGTTTTATTATAAACATAAAATTATGAAATATTCTTTTCTTCCAGCTCTTTTTTTTCGACTAACATCAATGTTTTTTTGTTGGTTTTTTTCATTTTGAAGCTCTAAAAACTTTTACATCGTTCAAAATTAACAGATTGCTTATTTAATTTAATAATAACATTAGTGAAATATTTTTTTTTTCAAATTTGAACAAATAATATGTATTAAACTTTAATTATGAATTTTTTTGCCATAACGTTTTAGCGGAAAAAGGGGTTATAAAAAGTAGCATTTAATGATGTGAAATGGCAGTATAAAAATCAATGCAATTCCTTGAAAAAGGCGAAATTAATAATATTGAACTAAACATATAATTGATATTTTCAATAATGTACTCATCTATTTAAAGTATCGTTTTTGGTTGAAGTAATATAATTTTAAAACAAATATGTATTTAAATGCAGATTTCAAAGTAAATTCAAATCTGCAAGCGTACGCAATAAAGCATATTTGTTCAAAAATAATCTGAAAAAAATGTTAACTACATTTTTGTATATTTTACTACTTCAAGAAAACCTGCTTGTCTTACATCTTAAGTAAAATATTTCAAGAATATCGATAATCAATACACATTTTTAAGAAAATAATTAAAATCCATTTTTAATTTCCGAAATATGATAAATATTTCCTTAAGCATAATTTCGATAAAAAGATTAAGGATTGTCCTTAGGTTAGAAATTTCTTTTCCTAAAAATTCTAATATTATTTGAGCATCATATTTGGTAATTTAGAAATATATCAGAAAAATGTAATTTGTAATTAATTTCCGATGTGTCCAAAAACGCTATTCTGAGCTTGGAGAAATTGATGTCCCTTTTACATTTTATAATGCTAAACCGTACTCTAGGGAATTCAAAATTTCGCATTTTAATTAAAGAAAGTCTTTCTTGATTCATTCAATGGAATTTAATCTTTCGGAATTATTAAGTATTTAATCTTATTTCGTGACATTTTAATTAATATTCATTATCCCAAATGGATCCACGGAGATGCTTTTAAAATACATTTTCTTGTTACGGAGTAGAATATCTTAAATATGGAAAACAAGGCTAAATTTGATGCCCAATTTTTAATTAGTTCACTATATATATAAATATTACAGTCATAATGTAGTTTTTAAAAAGTTACTATGTATAATTACTACTGTTGCAATTACAAACTTCTTGGTTAATGGATATAAGACCAAATTTCAATAAATGTTTTGTTTATAAAGAAATATTGATTTCCCTTCATTATCATTAATTTTCCTTTTATCTGTGATGTAATTTTTATATAATTGTAGATAAACGCATATTGTATAATTTTATTTTTAATATTAATAAATGATTTCTTAGAATAAATTGGATCCTTCTATTGCTTTTGATGGGATGTTGTATACACTTCAAAAATACTGAAATTAAAGATTTCAAGAAACATATATTATCATTTAATAATATTTTTTTGAAGTGCTTTATTTTTAAAAACCATAAATTTGATGCCTGCGATATTGTTAAAAAAAGGCCTATAATATTGAATTTCAACACTTTTTTTACTTCTTGTTTGGTTTTAACTTATTACTTCTGAATGAAATATCAATAAAGGTTTCACACAAAAATTGAAAATTTCTTTTCCTCCATCTTGGAAAGAAATACATATAAAAGGAATGAGGTAATGTTCTTTCTCACATTCAACTTTTATAAGAAATATTAGCTAAATAATTATATGGGTAAAATGACTGAATATATCTGCATAATAATTAAAGCTTTCTGAACATTTTCTAAACAACATTGATAGGAATTCGTATTCTTGTATCTGGTCCTCAATATGTGAAAATCTCTCAATGTATATAAAAACTTAGCATCAAAAATATATACAAATCAATCACTCAATATATAAAGAAATAAGATAATATTACATTGGATATAACATAAAATGGAAAAAACAACTTAATATTGCATCCATGTTTCAGAGATTTTTGATATGGGTAATTGTTTTGGATATTTCAAAATGAAAACATGATTATTGCTTGAATAAATGTCTAATATCATTTATTTACTTTTTTAGTTCAGATATATAATAAAGGTTATACATAATGCGATTCAACAAATAATAATAATAATTTATCCAATATATTTAAGGTTCATTTTTTATTAATATTAATAATTCAATTCTATTTAATTAGCCAAAATTACGTGTGGTTCCTTTTCTAGCTTAAACCTCAAAATTCTAACTAATAAATGCCTATATATACAGCATCGTAGATTTATAGTGAATGAATAAGTTTATATGCTCGATTTTGCTTTCGAATTCCAACAGCTAAAACTTCAAGTGAAATATCTAAAATTCATACTCATTTATTTTAATGTCACTCTTAAGATGAAAAATTTGGAAACTCCAACTGCCTCCAGAAACACACTTTAGAAATATATACGATTTCCATATCAAGAGAGCTTATTAAAGGGAAATTCGGTCCAAGCTTATGAATTTTCTTAGCAACTAGCTCGAAAATGTTCGCAAAGAAATCGCCTGGTTTGTCAAAGGAATGTCACAAGTAATGTCTCTGATTTGCCTTTATTTTCTCCCCCGGGTTTTGCCAGCTGAACGACTTCCAGTTATGTTTTTCGAACCGGAAGTAACATCGCGAAAGGAAAAGTCAAAGTGCTTACTTTTCAGATGGTGACTTATTTTTTCCTCCTGCTGTGAAATTCATGTTAACAATTTGTAAGGAATGTATTTTGCAATGCAAAGTAATTATGCTGTTTCAGTCTTGAAATCTCAATTGCTTAAATTAATGGGAGCGGAAGCAGAAGGCGGTGTTGGTTGGTTGAATCAATCATTTTAATAGGTCATAAATGTATGGGATTTTAAACTTGAAAGAAATGTATGAAATATGTAAAGTAATCTTCATGAAATAAAGCTTATTATTTACCAAAAGCAAAAACCGTCATTTTGTATTTTTTTTTCTGCAAATAATAATGTATGAAAATTTATAAATGGTTTAAAAGATGTGAGCTCACATCTGAAATTTTGTATTTCAGATCTCTTGTGCCTTATTTAAAATGCTAATTTATTTATAAATATTTTTTCCAGGGAAATAATGAGTTGTTTTGTAACTTCTTTTCTAACTAAAATATATATGAATACACAGATATCAGTTTTATATTTACTATAATATTTTATTCAATTTTGTTTCAATTGAAGTAAATATTATTTTAAAATGTTGTGTGATGCTTAATATTAAATCAAATACTTAGTTCTGTAATGTAAAGTATCGAAGTTTTCAATAGAAGTAACTATAATTTACGGTCTTAGGAAATTTATATTGCTTCGAATTTGCAACATATATAAAGATATGACCCTCATTTGCAATTATTATATTATACATTTTGCACTTCATGCATTTCAGTTTGAAGAATATATAAGAGAAAACGTTGCAGGAATGCGGAAATTTCTCAGTTTTAATAAAAGTTAACTATCATATTCGTTGAATAATCATATTTGCTCAGTTTTAATAAAAGTTAACTATTTGGGGGGTATCACTGAACCTAAGGAAAATTTCCTGATTTTTCATAGAAAAACAGAGTTAAAGATTCAGGTTCACTTTAGAAACTACTTTTACTCATTCAGAATGAATCAGAAGAGAAAGGCACTCTGATTAGGTGGAAAATTAATTTGACAGAAAATTGAAAATTCGTTCAGAACACGGAAATGGAAAAAAAAAATGTAATGTAAAAAAAAGAGGAAAATAACTCTTCGGTTTTCAAAAATTTACATATGGTCTGATTATATTTGTTATACCAATGTTTAAAAGACAATTATTTGAACATAGTAAACTTGATACGGTACAAACAAATTGAGAAATGACTGTTCAGTATACATAAGCCATTTTTAGATAGTGCGTATATATATGACATACATATTACGAAATACCAAAAATAGGAAAGTAATTCAAGTTTCAAAATATTTTAATTTTAAATATGAAATTTTTAAATGGGTATATATTTTGTATTATTAGATTTTGAAAAAAACCAAAGGCATTTGCAACGCACTAAATATTTTTGTATGTTTTGGAAACCAGAAAATATTCCGTATCATTCCAGAAGAATTCTGGCTTTTCTACAAGAAAGTGTATGGAATCTTCCGATATATATAAAAAATATGGTTATCCGTGTTTTCAGTTCTTGGAAATTTCAACACTAAGGCAACTCAAGACAAAAGATAATCCAAAACAAGTTGAGGAAGAAGCTTTTCGAGAAAATGAAAAGGAAATCCCATGAAATATAAATATCACAGTGCGAATATGATTTCCTCTAAAGCCCCCAAAATCACAGCATCAAACTTCACAATTCCCTTTCAACTTTTGATCTAAGAGAAGCCATTTCTCTTCTTGTTTTTTTTTCTTACGTATTTGTATCTGAAGCATTATGTTTTAGAAGAGAACCTTATTCATATAGAGAGAGCATTTCTTTCTTTCTTTCCAGATTCAATTCACAGTCAGCGAAAGCGAGAAACCTCTTGGAATCTCCGCTTTTTCTTTACAAATATCTCTTCTTGATTCATTATTTACTTGGTTTGGATTTAACAGCTTCAATCCAGCATAAACCAAACATTCACCTTCCTTCCGTCTTATTTTCAAAGTGTTACGGCATTACAAATGAAACTGCACTACATTAAAATATCGAAATAACGTTATATGTTTTTTGTGTACTTTTAAAAATATTTGCAAGGTCTACATATACGAAATTTTCCTTCTTTGCAAATGGTATTCCTGTAAAGTACATTTACATCATTACAAAAAATATATACTTATGTATTTATATATTACATTATATATATAAATAAATATATCACTTCAAATGTATATACATATGTATCATAAACTAATAATAGAGGTAGAAATAAAATGCAAAACAAAAGGTGATATAAAAGATCAGTGCATTAATTGTTCATCACGGAACGAAATCCATATGAACTCTAAAAAGAAATTATATTATTTCCTACAAACATTATTGAACAATTAATAAAAAGATATTGTCTTTGCCCCAAATAATACGATGTAGCAGTGAAATATGATAGAAAAATAGTAAAGTTTATATACAAAATGAATGGAATATGGATGCACAATGGAGATACAAAATGAAGAAATAAAAATAAAATATATAAAATAAAAAGAGAGGAAAGCTACACTAAAACAAACGTTCGTGCACGAAACAGTATTTACCAGGTGTCTGTAGTGTATCGCGTTATGAAAATCTGGCGTCTGTTAGAAAGCGTTGCCAAATAAATGCTGTAACATTGTTGGATGCATACAATGAAAGTAGCAATAGAAAAATTATATTTCAAATAAATAGGTATTGAATAAAATTAAGTTAAATTCAGATATGTAAGTGGTTACGACAACGAATTATTAAGGAAGAGTATTATTATGTAATATCCTTTTCCTCTTCGTATTCTTTATTTCATAATATTTATATATATATATATATATATATATATATATATATATATATATATATATATATATATATATATATATATATATATATATATATATATATATATATATATATATATAGTTAATTCAAATTATATCTTTCAACATTAATATAAAAGAAAATAATTCAATATTATCAATGTCTTTCAATTGATAACAAGATGCTAATTCAAATATGATAAAGCATGTAATTTTATTTTGGTTTTGACGTCATATAATTATTTTTCACTTTAAAAAAATAATATAATGATTTTTATAAAATCTAATCATAATTTTTAAAAAAAGTATTTCATTCATAACAAACAAAAGTTTAATGTATCGTAAGAAAATAAAATAAAATCATATTTGCGAACGCAAATAAATGAAAGCATGGGTAATAAAATATGAAAAATTCGAATATAGTTTTTCTTCTCAGTACATATATTATTTATAATTTTATTCACTTTGCAGAAAGAATTAAATCATTATTTATTGCTTTAAAACCATTTTTATATTCTTGCATTCATAGATGCACTCTTTTACTAAATTGAACCACATTTATTTGACAAACATTTTAAGATTCTAGCAATAAGCGTTGCATTATTTAGAAACATTTATGGTTTTTCCATTAATTACAAAATATTTTATAATACAGATAAAAAGAAATATTTATTTATTATTAAATTTATATATATATATATATATATTCATTCATTCTTTTTTTTCCAGCAAATGACCATCATTATTTTCAACAATTTATTTTTTAAATCACATATACACTCTTCCCATAACCTTATCATTCATATAATTTTTTTAAACATTTTAAATAATAAAAGAAGAAAGACAAAAACATATTTTTTTACTTTTTCATATTTTTACAATTTTTTTTTCCTTATGTTTCGATAGCCATAAATGAAATTAATAATTGGCATCAATTTGGAGAAAAGCGGGTCACTATTGGATTGCACATTATTCAAATGCAGCCAAATAAGATGATGTATAATATCAGGTTTCTTTCAATTTTGACAAAAAAAGAAAACTGGGAAAAATGTCTTCTAACTTTTGCAGATATAACGTTCGTCGAAATAAACTTTTCTTCGAAAAAAAAAAAAAAAAAGGATTCTCCGAAAACTCTTTCCTTTCGATACCCGAGTCCTTTTCATTTCTTTTAAACTATCAAAATCTAGATAACTGCTTACCACTTTTTTTCTTTTCTGAATGCCTGTTTCAGTTTGATGAAATTGAGGCGTACTTCCGATTCAATTAAAATTGGAATTAAGTGAGATTTTAAATTTCCGAACACTTAGCGAACATTTTTGTTTCGTACAAACAAGTACAGTTGATCGTCAGAGAAAATGTATTTAGTGAAGTATGTGATATTTAATGGCAAACATCATTGTGTTGTGCACGATTTTGTAAGATCTTGAACAGGTAATAAAGGTTGATGATGCATCCCCTAATCACTGTCTATTATTTTAGTAAAATTTATTAAAAGTAATATAGAGTATAATCATGTATTTTGTTTTTCTTTATCTAAAATATATATATAAAAATTTGTATACAAATTTGATCTAAAACAAAGTAGCAAAGAAGGCTAACGTAGAGAATAATCGTATATTTTGTTTTATTTTATCTAAAACAAAATACAGCAATTTTTATACACATTTTATCTAAAACAAAGTAACAAAGAATGCTTGATAAATGCGAATTGCTGGAGAAACATCGATTCTTTATAGATCTACGTTCTACTTCAATCAAATATTTTGTCTGTTTGTTTTTTTGAAGCATTCTTTCGGTCGAGAACAGTTTTTTTTCTTCTATATACTAGAAAGACATTTTCTGATTGCCACTGATAACATTTTAAATTTATTATACGAATACAGTTATAAGCTGTCTGGGATTATTTTGCTTTATTTATAAATATTATAGTTAACTACCTTAAAGGAGATTATGGAGAGAAACAGACTAGCGTTTAGAGAAATAAATTGATGGCATTTTAACTGATCGTATTAATTTAATTTTTATCTGCTTATATTATAAAGAATCCCAACTTTCTTTTTTTAAATAAATTAATCATTAATAATAATTTTCTTATTTCTTAGAAGAAGAAATCATGATTTAACACATCTGCAACACATATTTTACAAATGACCATTTTGCTACATTACCGTCATATTTATCAATTTCTTTTAATTTCTAATAAATCATCTGTGTCAAAATTTTAATAATTTCACTATCCATTTGAGCATCATTGAAATATAAATCACAGTGGAACTAAGCAATTTAATTGAACTGCGTAAATATTTCAAGGAACATAACTGGCCACAGTTAAATGGTATCCATGCACGGTAGTATAATACATATAATTAAGAAATGCAAATGTATGATCATCAAGAAATGCAAATGTATGATCATCAAGAAATGCAAAAAGGTAGGTACCTTCGATGTCATCGGAAATATTTTATGTCTTTGAAATTTTCGTATATAATGTCTTAAAAATCCCTTTTATTGAAGGAACCTCTGATGGTTCGTTTTCAGAATAGGAGACACATTTTTAAAAGAATGAAATGGAAAATTGCATTCAAATACTGAAAGATTAAAAGTGTTCTGTTTTGTAGTGAAAGAATAGGCAATTTTTAACTTAAAATGCATTTCATGTGATTGGTTTCTAAATTCTTCCAAATAAAGCACTAAAAAAGCGTTTCTTTTATAACTTTTTGTTAATATTTATTTGCTGTTGTTGTTGTTACGTATGGCACTTTACAATCTACATACGAACTGTCAGCGATTTAAGATTAGTGTGCTGTAGCTTTTGAGGGCCAAGGCCTCTGAACATCCGATGGCAGAAGTTGGATTTCTACATGATTTCTGCTTCTAGACTTCTTCGGACTAGCTTATATGAGGATGGCACACATATTGGCTTCCATAACGCCTTTTTACAGGAAGGTTCTTTCACACACCTCACGACAGATAGAACACACGGTAGAGAATAATCATGCCCTATCCGGAGTCGAACGCGGAAAGGCCTAGATGAAGGGGAAGACACGCTACCCTTATATCAGGTTGTCGGCTAATCTATTTATATGAACTTAATAGTTTTCACTAAAATCGTTTAATCAATAACTCGTTTCTAACAGCAAAAGCTGTCTTTTAATCAATTAAATAATGATTGCTCAGAGTTCCTTTAATACCTTTACTAATTGCTTATAAAATAGTCTCTTTGTATTATATCCAGATTACGTGATTTGTGTTTAACCATTTTCTAGCTCCTTCATTTAATGTAAATAAGATTTTCTTTTTCTGTAATTCCCAAGGGAAAGAAGCTCCAGGATTTCTGTGATCAAGCAGTGAATGCTATCTCAAGTAGTTAAATAGGTCGAATTTCCTAATTTATATATTATGTAGATAAATTTAGCTATCGTTGCATTTGAAGAAGATAAATTTGAAAAATATGTTCGTTTCTTGTCAAAAATGTTTGAAACATATTTTAATTTTCTACAGATATAAGAAGGTGTATGAAATTGCTTTATATCTTTTATCAGGATAATAAAGTTTAAATGCATTAATAGAAAAGGCAAATTAGTGCATTAGTATATATATATATATATATATATATATATATATAATTAAAATTACATAGTATTTTTCATTTTTTTTCGGTTAAAACCAGTCATGATTTTAAGGACAATAACTATAATATAGCACGCTGATGAGGCTTTCGATAAACAAGTGCTTAAATTAGCTCTTTAAAAATGAAACTGCTTTCACCAGTTTTAAATGACAAATATTTAATCGCTTGAATAAATATAAATATATTTTCCTGTTATTTTCTTGTTCTATTTTAAAAGATTTGTGCAAATAAGTTATAACTGTATTCAGAAAACAATGAAACCAAAACTTTTGTAATTTTGGTCAGCAATTCTCAAAAAGCAATGGAACTAACATCCTACGAAATTCTATACAAGCGATGAAACTTATATATATATCTAATATATGAATGTGCAGAAGGAGACTAAATTTTAATTTTTATATTTTTTCCTAAATAAATGGGTTTTGATCTCTTTTATATATAATAATTTTTTTAAGAATTAATCATTGTTTTATTTTAATTAGATTTAAAAAAAATTAAGGTGAGTTACATACATAGAATTTTCAGAAATGAAATTTTATTTCTAATAATATTAAGAAATTGTTTGGTGTCAAATGCGATAGGAAACTGATTAAGAAAAACAGGAAAGTTTTAGACTAATAAAAAGGATATGCACATTTGAAAGGATATAAGGATATGCACATGATAACTCTGATATGATGACTCAACATGCAATGGAAGCCGACGAGTTGCAGGCGACTGGTTTCGAGTGTATATATATAAAATATGCATATTTTGAATATATACTCGAGTATAAAAAATATGCATATTTTATATATATACTCGAGAATAAAAAATATGCATATTTTATATATATACTCGAGTATAAAAATATGCATATTTTGACCAACAATGTTGAAGATGCCAAATTAAAACTTATAATCTGTATGTCTGCAGAATTGATGCTGTTAACAGTGGCATACAAGATGTGACACGTTTGAAGAGTACAAATTTGTTAAATCAATTTTTAAAAAAAATCTGAATGTCCAATCAGCAATATCCAAGAGTCAGATAAATGCTATGCATTCAGATCGTATCATTAAATAGATGATCAAAAAGAGGAGATGTTTGCTTTTTCATGAAGTACAGTTGTCAAAGAAAAATCACATGGATAACATATCGAACTTTCTAATTGAAAGACTAATTTTTATCCGTGATGCAATGATTTTTGCTCTTAATCGTAATATTTAGTCATTTCTATTTTTATTAATAAACAATCTTTCTGTATAATGAGAATATAATTGGTTATAAATCACTCTAAATTAAAAGTATTAATAAGTATGATAATTTATATGTTATACTCCATGAAACAGAAGATATTTTTTGAAGCCAGTACTATACGGCGCAGGCACTAAAAGGCATTCTGAAGCAATATATAGTAGTTTCTCATTATTTGGAATACAGCATTTTCTGATCAATACGTTACTGCGATCGGAAGATTAAATTCCTTTTTGCAGTATTCTATAGTCGCAACGAACAATGGGAATACTCTTATTAGTAATTTAATTGATTAACTTTGATTAAAAATTAATTTATAATTGATTGGAAAAAAGCTATAATCAATTCACCCAATATATTCAAATAATATTGCAAAATTAATATTTTGTAAATAATATTCACAAAAATTATAAAACTCTTTATATTCTCATAATATCAATTCAAATTGAAAACAATATCAATGATTTTGAAATTCTTTTGCAGGTTATACTAATTGACCAAATGAAAGTGCCGCTGTGTTCTGAAAAAACATTGGAATCTGCTGAATGCTCACAAAATTGAATTTTACTGAAATTTACAAAAACCGCTGTCAACCCCAAGTAATTTTGCAATTGATATTTTTCTTAGTATTTAAATCTGTTTTACTTTCTAAAAAAGCTGTAATATGTTAACATCAAATAGATAAAATTGAAGCATGCTAAAAGGTTAAATAAAAATTTGATCACTTATATATTTTTAAGAGATGTTCCTTTAAATGTGTTTTCTAGACAGAGAACAATTTTTTTCCTTGTAGTTCAAAATGTTTTAAAAGAAAAAACATCTTTTTTTTAGGTAAATATCTGAAACGTATATTTTAAGTTCCTTTATAAAATGTTTTTTTTCCTCAGATAAACACATTTGTAATAAAATTTTAAATATTTTGCATTCTAATATTAAATGTAAAAAATTAAAAAAAAATAAAAAAATGTTCAACACTATTTAAAACACTACTAAAAAATAAAAAATAAAATGTTAAACACATAATAACACAACACAATCAACATAAGATCAAAAACCTAAACATTTTAAAGGATAACTTATTTTACAATTAGTTCTGAAAATGTGATAGACGAATCTTTCAGTTCAGCTGTATATTCCATATTTTTATCTGAAAACATAGTTGAGATGTTGCTTGATTTTTATGAATATATTTTCTTCTAGAGAAATTACTCATGCAATTATATTTTTATTGGAAATTTGAGACTTAGTTTTATCGTGTAACTGGCTCAGTGCGCTCTAAATCTGATAAAGTTCAAACCTCCACACATTGCTGTGATCGAAAGTTTAGCAAAGATGAAAAGATTTCACTTTTCTTCTGAGTGGATGAATTTCACGATCCTCCATCTTTGCTGTAAATCATTTTATTTTTAACATAAAAACAACTGTTATGTTTTATGCATTTTGTTTGTTCCAAGAAACATTCCATGTTTAAAATCCTTCTGTATCTTCCAAGCTTGTAAGATAAGTGTGTTTTCGCGTATCTCCTTGAAAAGATAAGAATGGTAACCCTGACCAGAATGCACCAGAGAAAAGAAAGTTAAACAATTCCGCAAAGATATTATGTCGGAAATTCTAATGGCATGTCCAGCGATATACATGTAATGTCCTTTCAAGTCGCAACACAAGATGCTGGGGAAAACTTACTTGGATGAAAGGAAAAGAGTATTTTGAAAATGTTTGTTGGATTTTTCTGGTGTAGAGTTTGTGTTTTCTGATTTTTTGTCAGTTTTTCTAAACACAGTAGAATAAAGTTTTGTCTTGCATGTCTAAAAGATATATATTGGGCGTAAAAAATTTATATCTATTATTTAAATATTCTTAAACGTTTCCAAAATTTGATTGTCTTCAAACGTTTTTCTGATTTACGTGTGTGCATTTTCTTTAATTTTTTAGAAATAATATTCAAATTTTTAAACCAATTATAAACTTTTGATATATGGTGTATTTCTTGGCGTGAAAAAATAATGATTTTTTAAGATTTTAAAACATGTTTTCTATAATTTCGTTTGGAAAATTAAAAAAAAAAAAAAAAAAAAAAAAAACCTTTGAGGTTGTATTACAAAATAAGATTGGATCGGATTGTCTTATCGGCAAAATAAAAAAAGTAATTTTATAATTTCTGTTCATTTCCTATGTAAATATTGAATTAAACCAATCATTAACATTTTTGGAAATAACAAACATAAATTTCAGAATAACATGAATATTCTATAATGTCTTTGTTTAATTCTTTTACTTCGTGTCAGTTTAATCCAATTCTATTAATACAATATAATTTTTTATTCATTATTATAAAAATTAGTGCCCAGTATAATTTGAAACTCTTTAAAGTGTACAAAAGTCCTTTAAATGTTTAAAAAGTAAGAGGTATTGTTGCTGCTCAGATTTATTTACTAAGCAAAATGTTACTTTCTGTATTTAAACCTGATAAATTATGAATGCTTCTTCAATTCGAATTAAATTAACTAAGATGATACATAATCCATATCTAGTTAATGCATCCTACACATCTCATAAACTAGCAGATTTTTTAATGAAATCAAGAGGAAATAATTTCTATTAAAATTATATTAATATAAAATTAATGATTATTATTTCATGAATAGAAACCTTTTATTAAATAATAAGTACTTTAAATCCTTGAAGAAATGAAATGTGACTTACAGAAACAGTTATTACTGCAAGAAAAGATATAATGTGAGGCAGGGGTATTGAGAACTATTGATTAGTCTTAGACATCAAACACCAAATGTGGTCAGATGCGTGAGGCATTAAAGAAATGCCACTTTCGTCAATGAATATAATTTGTATCCATTTCGAAATATTCTAAATTTTATACATCTTGGCCCACCACCCCAATTTTTCCCCGTTTTTTTCACATTGCTTTCGTCAGTACTAGGTTTTTTTTAAGTATCTGTGCCTTGTAACCAGCTTCACAGATCCTCCTGCGAAATGTTCTGGGACTGTCAATGGCAGACGTGGACTCATTCCATTCTCTTGGAAGTGTAGCAGAACTTGCAAATCTATTTTTACGGCATAATTGTGCCAATGTAACATCAGCACGTTTAGAATATAACCTCAGACGATCGCTTCTAGACTTTTTTTATTTACGGTTCCTTCGGTTTTGAATCTCTTTATGAAGCGTGAAACAGTCGACTCAATGCAGTCGCACCGATGAACTATCCTAACATTAGAAATGTTTTCTTGATACATTAAAATAATAGCGTGGCACTTCTCACACGTCAGTTCACATATTTTAAAAAGAAATGAACAGTTTAAATTGAAAATCAACGCACAGAGACTGCATTTTGACAACGCAACAAACGAAATGAAATGCTTGGCAGTCGAAGCGATTTTATAATAAAAATACGGGAATGGCACAATCGTAGCAGACGATTACTTCACAATGGAGGATACAAAAGCTTGGAAATTCTCCGCTACATTTATACTAGAAAATATCACTTTAAATGAAAAAAATATTGCTTTTGGGGGCTTATTAATGAAAAAACGTGAAATTTCTCAAACTTGCAATATCTTTGACCAGTAGTGTATAATATATATACGCTACTATACTTTATACACACACGCAAACGACACACACACACACACACACACACACACACACACACACACACACACACACACACACACACACACACACACACACACACACACACACACACACACACACACACACACACACACACACATATATATATATATATATAACGTCGTTTAGTAGGAGAAAATTGCAAAAATATAGGGAGTCCAAGAATTATTGGAAACAGTAAAAAATCAATAAAAAATAACAAATGATGCTTCAACAATGAATTTTTTTGAAACGATGTTGTCTGGGGCACATTTTGCGCTTTCACATTACACGCTTATATCAAATTAAAGACTATAAATGTCCTTATATTTTCAAGCTTTTATTTTTCTTCAAGTTTTAATATTTTTGCAAATAAGGGTTCTAAACTACTTTTTTTCATTTTCAGTAATTTACAACCCACTAGATCAGCAAATTCTAGATGCAAATCTACCTACATAAAAAAAAGGAAAAAAAAAACGTTTAGGAATATTAGGAAAAAAAAAAGCTCATTATTAGAACATCATTTGTTATTTTTTTATAAATTTTTTACAGTTTCCAACAATTCTCGGACTCCTATACTTTTGAGATTTTCACCTACTAAACGTCATTTGGGACCCTATGTTGTATTCTGATTTCTTATCCTTTTGATGTTTTCTATCATCTCCTGAATTTGTCAGTCTAATTTAGCAACGCCCTGTATATATATATATATATATATATATATATATATATATATATATATATATATATATATATATATATATATATATATATATATATATATATATATATATATATATATATATATATATATATATATATATATATATATATATATATATATATATATATATATATATATATATTAGTTACTTCCTTCCTTATTAATCCTCATTTTTCCTTCCCCTGGATTCCACTATTCAGATGACAACTTCAAAAGTAGACTATAAAATTAAATTGCGCGTTTAAATGATGATTGATAAATATTAAAATGACTACACTATAGTGAAACTCATTTGAACGAAAAATAGAAAAATGAACTAAGTTTTAAATACTTTTTCTGTTACGGAGAGTGTCAAATGTCGATCACAAACGTGAATCCTTACAAACATGAAATGCGCTAAGTTAAATAAAGGTATTTAACTCTGAAAATATGAATTCAAAACCAGGATTGAAAAAAATTACAGGAAAAATTTATTCATAAAACAAGTTTTTAAAAATTTCCTAAAATGAATCTACTCAATACAAAAAAAAAAAAAGGAAAAGGAACTATCTTCTGGTTTTTCGAGCATTTTTGACCTTCCTTTCATTGAAAGGCTGTATAGATAAGATCCTGGAGAATGGTTTCGCTTCACTCTTTCAAAAACATTGGCATATAGAAAAAAATGTCAAGATTGATGAAGAAATCTATGGAGTATCAGAAAGTATAAAAGAAAAGCAAAAATCCTGGATATTTGAAAATGTGTTAAAATAGATTGCGACTTCTTCAGCTATATCTATAGATAAAGAGACGCCGAGAACAAAAATACAGAGAAATCTGATACCGCTCTAGATTTTTTTTTAAGAATTACCCATGATATTGATTGTAAGTTTATTCAACTACTTCAGAGATAATTATTAATTTATAATCCCAATCGATTGAACATATACAAATCAAAACTCTGAAAAATGAATAAAATGCCCAAAGATTCCAGAAATATTAAAGTTCGAGTATAATTTAAAGAAATTCAAATGTACGATTTTAATGTTACATATAGCACTAGATTGCGCTTTTATATAAGTTTTCTTTGTTTTCTAAAGATGAAAATAAATCCATAGGAATCTGAATGAACATATTTTTTATGTCAACCTTAACTCCGTCCTCTGTTAACATAAAAAATATATATATTTACATTTATGCCTTGAAACTTTAGATTTATCTAACTTTTCTCCAAACATGTTCATTAACATATTATATAATTAACTAATTAAGCTACAGAGCAACACTCTGAAGGAGACCAAATTGTTAATAATTTGTAAAAAATGATATGATAAAAATCATATGACATATTATTTTAAGTATAGTTAGGCACAAATTGAAATGAATTAAATAAACTGAT
Source organism: Argiope bruennichi (assembly GCF_947563725.1). Taxonomy (NCBI): domain Eukaryota; kingdom Metazoa; phylum Arthropoda; class Arachnida; order Araneae; family Araneidae; genus Argiope; species Argiope bruennichi. The sequence continues at coordinate 24,190,417 of NC_079151.1, read as the reverse complement.
TTAAAATTTATATTTTCGTTCAATAAAAGGAAAACTCCAAGCCTAATAGACATATAGGGTCAGGAAAGGTTATTCGGAACAATAAATAATTTTGAAAATTGATTATGTACCCACCACTGATGAAATTTTAGCAAGTTGCCTTCTTTAAAGTAGAGTAAGATAAATATTATTTTTCTGTTTTCTATAGTGTTATTTTCAAGATTTGGTATAGTTTGTTTCAGTCATGATGACAAAAGGCTAAGCTAAAACTTCCCTAAGTGTCATTCGTTCCCTGTATTAGCCATTTGTAAAACAATTTTCAAAGTTATTTATTTTCGGATCTCTAAAGCATAACAATAACAAGTCATATTCATTTTTATTTTAACCTATACGAAGGAAAAAGAAATGCAATCGTCGAAAAATTCGAATTCGAGATTTCGAAGAATCTCCAAGTTTTAATCTCCTTGAGTTAATTCGAGAAAATATTCGAAGCCACTCCCACTGGTTTTATTTTTTGTCTTCTGAAAAACAGGATTATGTTTTGTTTTCAATTAAAACTTGGCAATTTTTATTGTAATTAGACAAAAAGTTTTAAAATATTAAAAAAATATATCAGCATTTTTCATGCAGTTGGAATAATCTGGCACATGATTGGAAATGATATTATATCTAGGAAAGCGGTAACATTACACCGTCAATAATACTATGCTTTTGTTATTTCTGAGAATCAAATAAAATTTATTCTACCATATAATGTTGGTTAAATAGACTTTAGACTTTTTCAAGAGGCGTAGATGTTAGAGAGAAATGAAATGAATTGGTTATTCAAATTGAAGCGAGTCCTGTATATTCTAATACTAGTCTTAACTCATTTACAGTATATTTATATACAGTATAAGTCTAAGATACTTTCATCACTTATCTTATGAAATCTAGGCAAATTTCTTCTTATAGAAGTTTATTTCCTAACATTTTCAGACAAAATTGAATAAAGAAAGGTCATATATTACTACAAACTGAAAACATTAAATAGTCATATAGGATATTTCGTTAAATAAAATATATAATTATGGCAAAACATTACCGACGTAGTAATTTGGTTTTATTTGAAACCGGCAGCAAAATAAATCCTGATGCAGTAGGCAACAATTTCTTATCATTTCGACTATATTCTTTTCAAATCAATTTATTACTGTGACCAGAAGTCAGAATATATGCTTTTATGAGGTAATTAGGTAGACCCGAATAATTAGGAGAGTTTTCTATATCTTATATAATTTAATTAATAAATTAATTTTTAAGAACGCATTATTTAATGAGCTTTGCATGCCATTATTCAACCCACACATAATAAATCACATAGATTATAGACTTACTTTCCTTCTCATTCGTTCCCAACGGCATAATGAACTCAAAGTAAAGCTTTCTGATTTTTCTTGGTCTATAAGAAAATTAAAAATTAAAATAAAATAAATATAATAATTAAATACTTACTGAAGATATAGAAAGCAAAATCCCAAATGTTCTGGCATATTTCAATACAAATTTAAGTATTATCAAGATTTTCGTACCTGTCTTTGAGATTTCTCCGCTATTTACATTAGTTTTATTTGTCTCTCACAATACATTTGTTGTTATTAATCTAAATAATTTCCGTGATATGCTTTTTTCTTCAAATTACTCTATTATTATTAGATCACAGAAGATGCGAAAATGTAGGATAACGCTGTGTGCTACAAAGTATTTCATTAAGTTTTGCCAATTAGTCATTAAATAATTTTATTAAAATTAATTTATAAATAATTATAATAAAAGCTCTTCTCACTCAAATACATTAAGATTATTCTTTTTGAAATGTTATATGTTGAATTTCAAAATCAATAAACCAATGAAATAGTCTCACATTTATTACAAGAAATAAAAATAAAAATATTATGATTTATTAATCGCCGCAGGAAATTTTTCTTACTGAAAATAAATAAAAAAAAACAATAAGAGGCCATATGTTTACTTTAAGGAATTATTTATAAATCAAGATTTCCAAAAGGAAAGAAGGGAAAGGGAAACTAACTACACTTTGAAATGCAGAAAGGTTTGAATAACTGGCTGTTTGCCAAAGAACTTACGTTACCGACTTGATTCAACGTTCTCTATTTTGGCTCAAAATGTATTTGCACTCAAACAAGGGAAGATGCTTATCTCTATTGCCTTTATCTTTGTATATTTTTTTATTCTCAGAAAATTCTTCAGTTTGCTTGCAGTTCTATTAAAATATTGTTAAGCCTTTTTTCTTTTGTTAATAGTTTTTGTTTTATTTATATATTTCTGTAAATCTATCTGCAGTTATAAATATCTCTCTGTAATAATAATAACAATTTTTGCTTACATATCCAATTTTATTCATAGAGATTTTCAATTCACAATATAGCAAGATATATCTCCAATACGCATCGCAGATAATTTATTTAAAGATTTTAACTTGACCCCTAAAGAGACCATGTCGGAAGATTTCATATCTAACATACTTCAATATGTAGCTTAACATTAGATCTTAATTACGATGTAATTGATTATATAATTAAAAATTTGTATATGCAAGTAATATGCAAGGTAATGATTAAATGAACTTCTTTGCCTGTAGGCGGTATATGTAGCTGAAACTAATGAATGAATCTAACGAATGAAATGAAATCAAATTTCATGTGCAGACTGTGATATAAATTGGTGATACTTCTGAATTCTTATTAAAAAATTTGCACAATGTAGGTGAAGTATAAACTTCTTTTAGTTCTTTCGTAACAACAGTAATACTTTCCTTATCAAAATGGGTGAACTAACTCTCAGTCTTGATTTACATTTGATTTGTTCTTAATTTGTTTAAACTTGGATGAGTATATTGTACTCGTAAAGTTTTTAACTTGTAAAAGTCGCTTTGGACTATAATTCTGTGACTGCTTTCAGGGAATTTAAATGACAACACAAACTGATAAAAGGTCCGATCCTATAGTATAAATGAGAACTATTATGGAAAAAAAATTAAAGAGAAAAATTCTAGATTGCTTCAAAATCAGAACCGGTAAAGAACGAAAAACACCATCAGGCGATGAAGTAAGCGAAGTCGCAACTTGTATGACAAAGATACAGTGGTTGGTCAAGTGCCTGAACCATATCTCGCCATACTGATACACCTTATAAAATTTTTTTGGATAACAAAAAATTACAGAAGAGATATCATTTTAAAGATCATAAGATTAGTAGTATGCAGAAAGTAGCAATGATAGATCATGAACACGTCTGATTTATTGGATAACGTCTTTTACTCAAGCGGAAATTGACAATAGAGGACTTCCAAAATTATCTTGAGAAAACTATGCTCATTTTTATCTAAAAGGATAAATCAGTATTCCAAACTGTCAAATTTGAACTCAAAGTGATCCATCAAATGTCGCAGCATTGAGGGAAAACTAATCATGTGATGTTAATCCAAGGCCGAATTCATAACAGAATGCTACGTTTTTGAAAATAATTCCTCAGCAGGTTCGGTTACTTGAATCGTTATCGCAAAAATAAAAACAAGTGCTGTAGTCTATTATAATTTCAGTACTACTAAAATAGGCAATGATTGGATATGACACAAATATATACAAAATTGACCACAATCACATATTCTGCGTTCTGCGTATAATCATTTATGGCAGTGATATGAGAGTTATACATTTTCCGAATGAATAGTTTTCTTAAATAATCTGCTTTTTCCGAATAACATCATAAGGGAATTTTGATTTTATGGGGGCATTTTAAAACAGTTATATTTGCTCATGACGATAAAGGGGGAAGGTTATAAATATTAAAGTGCCAATTTATACACAGACCCAGAGTGAATACTTCTACAGGTAAAATTGTCTTTACAATGCCAAAAGAGTGAAAATATTGAGTGCTTTCCTGAGAAACAAAATTGCTGATTAAGAAAATTATTTTCTTCGAATTTTATAAGGCTATTTCTTCCATTATACATATTTAGTATTACTCGAACAGGTATGAAATTTTTCACAATGAATTTTCTTCCTTCATTCCTTATAATTATTTTCTTGTTTGCGACTTCGACAGTGCTAATTACAAATATATTTTCTGCAAATTTCATACTCATACCTGTTTAATAAACACATTTTTTATTGAATGAAATTGTATTATTATTTATTATTTATTTTCCCATTCTTTCGTTATAATTATTGACTCGTTTTTGGTTCCGAAAATGACAAAAAATCTGCCCCTGGCAAGTTTTGATATTAAATTTTTTTCGGAATTCATTGAATTTCAATGCAGATGCCTCTAAATAGGACATATTGTTATATAGTTTGTCTGTGCATCCTAAATGATTTCATAAAATTTCTATCTTTACTATTCAATATTGAAGGAAGATGTTTGATGAATTGATTTAGTTGAGATAAAGAATCAGAATGGAAATTAATAACTTAATTTAAGTTTAGATATTAAAATATAAATTTAGAAATTTAGATTGAAATTTACTCCTTCAATGAACGTAAAGAACTCATTTAATTCAGAGAATATATAATCTTTTAAATTAAATTTAATATATTTTGAATGGCTGTTGATATCTATCAACAGCAGAACTGAGATTTTTATTGTATGAGTTTTTAGAATTAAAATAATTAGCACCTGCTAAAAATATGATTAAAAAAAACTGATTATTTGACACCTAGTGTCGTGGCTCATAACTCACATCCACAAGTCAAACAGTTTTCCTTTTGCTAAAGTAGCTACAAGTAAATTTTGGAAAAATAATAACAGGATTTTAATTTTAAAAGAAATTCGGTAAGATTTGTTTGATTCTTACTTCATCGTTAGTAAAATTATATAAGAAACTTGTTCTTTATAGAATAAATTTTAATTAGTACCTTTAATCTTTTCAACGAAAATCCAGTATTATTGTTCGTTCCAGAATTTTCTTGTTGCCCCTTTAGCCCTATTCTTCTTTCAATAAATTTGTGAGCTTATATCTCTTTTATATAAAAAGGAAAAAAATATTTCGAGTCGCAGTTAAAATTTTACTTCAGCTCCACTTTTATTTAAAAATGTGAATTTTACTTGGATTGCGAATCTTTGTATCAATTGCAATAATATTCGAAATTTTCTTCTGGAGTACTCTTTGCATCTTGAAATATTAATTTTTGAATGTTTTAGTGCAATTAAATTCAGGATAACTTCCCTCTTCTCTCGGTTAATTTTTTTTCTCTACCTCTTCTCTCTAAAAATTTGTAAAGTAGCTAATATCGACATCTTTTATGATAAATTTAAACTAAAAATGCGTCTATATTTTTAAAAAGGGAATCAAACAAAATGTAAAGATTGAAGATATTTTTTGAATAAATATTATTCTCTTTTTTCATTTAGTGATATTCCAACATTTAAGAAGGTTCATTAGAAAATATCATTTTGTACTAAGTGCTAACCTATATGTAAATTTAGTATTGAAAACAATGACAAAATTATTAACAGAAATCTTTTACAATCTATAAATAACGATTTTTAGTAGAAGCAATATCTAAATAGTGAAATGAAATGGTTTTACTTATGTTTATGCAAGGACAAAAGATGCTTCTAAAATAAAATCTTGCAGAAGAACTAAACATTCGTAAGATAATTTTAAATATTCTTTTCTCATTTCATTTAAGTGCATATATAATATATTTTCCTAGAAGAAGCAATTATTTATTGTTTTCTAGGAAATAATTAGTACAATACAACGGCATAAATTAAAAATGACTTTGTGAAATTTTGCCAATGGAAACAGATATAAATGTGCTAAATCCTGATTTACATAGATAAATTTTCATTAATATGTTCATATGTAATTCCAAGGAAGAATGAACGCATAAAATAACATATATTCACTATGTATTTCGAATTTTAGAAAGTTCAATTTCATGTGATATGCAAAAATCATGTTATATTTTGATGCTTGATTATCAGATGAAATTTATACAAAAACAAAAGAACCTATTATCCTTATGATCTAATTCAGTATTATTTCATTTCCCTTTTCAAAAGAAATTGTTACTTTTCTTATTTTGTTGATTCTTATCTCTGAAGCAATTTTTTTCTTGTTTTCTAAGTTTAATGTCTAATATATATCTAAATATGATGCTATTTATTCCTATAAACGCATGCAATATTCTTTAAAAACCATTTTCCAACAACTTAAATATATGCACAAACCAACATGTTGTGCATGCCTTACATGCTAAATGGTTTTCCATAAAAAAATAAATCTTTTGTCTATAAATATCAATGTTGAGGTCTAAACTATTAAAACCTTCTATTAGGCGGTTCCTCTCTCTCTCTCTCTCTCTCTCTCTCTCTATATATATATATATATATATATATATATATATATGATTTCGGCATTTTTATCAAATTGACGCTTATCAATATGAATAAGTTTAGTATTATTATTATTATTATATACTCTCGTCGTGGAGCATCCCAGATTTAGGATGAGAAATTTCTGCCATGATGATTGTTTCTTACCGCCCTGGTGGGTACATATATGATGTGAAGTTGGCTACTCTTATCGATGACGGGAAGTGCCTCCTTCTAGTAAGATTATACCGTGATCAGTAATGATTATTATGACTCAAGCATAATTTCCACCAATGACAGCGAGGTGTTCCGGCCATTCAAAGTTGTCCGTGTGCCTCTAAGCGTGTCAACATAATGGGATATGAATACAATTATTATATATATGTGGTCTAATAATGCTTATAATCCTGAATTTTGTAGCATGACTTTTGTAAAACCAACAACATATAAATAAAATATTGCATAAATGATCTACATTTTAAATTTAATTTTTATTGTTTACGAACCTTCTTTGACATAATTCAACTTCGCTTTTCAATTTTCATTTTGATCATTTGTTATGTTAACAAGTGTAGAAATAAAAATCTTAAATTTCCCAAATTATTTGAAAAACACAAAATACATTTATAAAAGTTATAAGTACGCCTGCATTGATATTACTCATAATTAAGGTAGATTATTTTAAATTTAATAAAATTCGATGAAGAATTTACATTAATCTGCTGTTTTCTGTAGATACATGCAAATTGCTTTGAACGAAAAAATAAATAAATATTACTTTAATGTTGATTCATTTTGTATATATAAAAAAATGAGATTTGAAATTTTTAAGTGGCATATTGGTGTTAAATTATTTTTTAATAATAAATAATAAATGTTAATAAATTTACATTGACCAAAATTTGATAGCAACGACAAAAAGAGAAACTTTATATTGATATGTTATTAATATTTAATCTTTAACATAATGTATGAATATATATTTTATTGAATCTTGATATCAGATTAGACAATACCAGGCTTATAGAAACAAAATAAATGAAATTATTGTAATTATGAGTTAATACATTAATTTAATTTTGTATTTAATAATTTAATTTAATTATAATTTTCTGGATACTGATACAGAACATTACCAATAATTAACAGAACTGTAAAAAACTTGCAATTTTTTTTATATCTTATAAATTGTGTTGGCTCCGTTTTTATCTCAAAAGACTCAATACAACTTTAGAGTATGTACTTTCACTAATGGTATCTGTATTCCAAATCATGTGACAGATGAAACAAGATTTTATACTCATTTTTATCCTTATGATCACTCTGTACAATGAAATTAAACACTATGAATTCTTCAAGTACTTCTTTCTGTAATAAAATGTAATTTTGAAATTATGACGGAAATAATCGGTCTATTCAATCTAGAATAAATATCTATTTCTTAAAATAAAATCTTTTTTTTTCTTTTGCTTTATATAAAAGAATTCTTATTTACCGTTTTTTTATAGTTAAATTAATCTATATTTATTAATGAACTTATTATTTTTTAAATTAATTTCAGGTAACTTTCATTTAACTTCTTCGTAATATATACTTTATTTCAAAAACATAATTAATTGTAATTTAATTATTCATCTTATATTCAGTGGCTCATATAAGTATTCGGAGATCTATAAATTTAATGAAATATTGTTCTTTCCATTACTAAAAATTTCTATTTTAGAATGAGAATTTTTTAATAATATCTATGTTTTTTTTATAAAGAATAAATTAATCAAGACATTAAAAATGAAAATGAAAAAAAAAAATTAAATCTATTATAATATGCAAAAACATTTTTTTTTTTTGAAAAATCAATAATAAAAGAATTTTTTTCTCAGAAAAATATTCGAATACTTTAAAAAAAATCTAAATATATATTTTTTTTAATGTTGCAATATTTTGGTCAATTTGTATTTTGTAAGATATTCGCTGCATCCACTAAGCTATGTTTGTTGAATTAAGCAACTTATATTTTTCTTTTTCATATAATTATTTATCCATCAGAATTTGTTTCACACCATTTGTTTTGATCTACGAACAGGATAGGATTTCCAATGTTTTGGTTTTATCTATCATTGAATTTCTGAGGTAAAGTCCAAAATTTCTTTTGTTTTTTACTTTCTTTCTTTTTTTTTTCTTTTCATTCTCTTTTATTCAATTTTTTGCACTAAAAAACTCATGTTTAAATGTTTATGTGTTGCAATCAGTTTCAATATACACCGAGTAATTTCAGGTAAAATTGAAATAGAAATCATTTTTGTAAAATTTTGAAGATATTTCTACAGCACTCAAGTAAGAACTTTTCATTTTTTTATATATATATATATATATTAATGCCTCATTAGATCAGTTGAATTTGTTGAACGACTTTTCTTACTTTTTTTTGAGATTCGATTTTCCTCTTTAAAACATTTTTATCATATACTGCACTGTAGAGTAGGATCAATTTACTAATAAAGCGAGATTCCGAATTGATTGCGAATTGCCATGATGAAAAATAATTACTTTTCGAATGCTGCTTGTTTTTTCCTTATGATTCCAATTTAACACACTTAACGTTCCACTTGAAAACAGTATCTAAAGCATAGAAATGTAAGCAAAACATTAAAAAAACAGTAAAACCAGATGTTTTTAAAAAGTCATGAAAATGTAAAAATAAAAATTGACAAATGAAAATTTTAGTTATGAATTTACAGTAAAATTTTTCCATGTAAGTATACTTTTGTGATGCCCGATTTTTTGCGTTTTTATTTTCATTAAAAAATGTTTTTAAAATAAAAAATTTTTTTTCTGAAGTATGGAAGAAAGCATATAAATATCATATGAAAAAGTATTGTAATTCATATTCAAATTTAATTTTAGGCTACATCGCTTTTTCTTCAGATTTAAAAAAAGATTATGATAAATTTTGGTAGCTGCTGTATATTTAAAAAAAATAATTTTTCGTATCTTAAGAAAATGCACAACTCAGAATCTAAATTCATTTCGCTGCTATCAAAATTTTATAAACAAGAATCGTAAATATAAGATCAATAAACTTCTAGCACTATGTAAAAAAGTAAAAGAATCGTTTACAAAAATTCTTATAAAATATGTATACACCAAAACTAAATTCACAAAGAAATTTTATTCACATTACCAAACAAGGTATACATTATTTTTTTCATCAGAAAAATGAAATAAGCTTAAGAATAACTTATTCCCTGTTTTATAGAGGATTAAATTCATTCTTGTAGAAAATTCTTCATCCATCTTTATGAACCATAATTAGATTTATTTTTTTTAGATCATTGGGAAAATATGATGGCTAATTTTCAAAAATTGAAGACACCGAAAAAAAAAATTTAAAGACAAACGAAAGGGGGAAAAAAAAGATGAATTAGTTATTACCTTAAGATAGCGATTATAAATGAGTTCCCCTTACATCGGGAGCGAACATCTGTCGCTAGTTAGACGTAGATAATGAGCTCTATTTGCATCGGAATCTGAGCTCTATTACTAATTCAGGGATAAATACGCTCTGCGGTGTAGAGAGAGAAAGCAGAAAAATGAAGAGTGATTTGAAAGTGTTTCTAATTATCTTTTCCTGCTGATGAAACTGGAGTGTGTGAATTTTAAATGAGCCGTATGGAGAACTCGAAGTTTTTTCCCAAAGAAATCCGTTTATCAATTAGCTATCTTAACGAAGACGAAGTTTTATCGCCTTTCTCGGTTAATATTTCTTTTTGGTCTAAACCTGAAATGAGTGTCTTTCTTTTAAGAAGCTAGAAAGATGAAAATCTCAAAGCAATATTTACGAATCGAGACCAAGAAATTAAAAAGTTTTTAGAAATTTTGGTTCTTTATTTTATAATGAATTATTTCTTTGAGCTTAGTAGCAATATTGGGCTTCAATATTTAAAATGACCGAAATGTTTCATTTTAAATCTTATCTAACATGTATATTTTCTGTAAGGCGTTGCACTGAAATTTTTCGGAATTTTCATATTTCCTACTATTTGGTTTCTGAAAATTCTGATTGATTCCTGAAATTTATGGATGTAAAAATTTAAAATCTGAATAAAATCCTTAATTCACACGAAACGTCACTATGGCTAAAAAATAAGTTTTGATTAATAACTAGACGATTCAATTTGTTTCGTAAAACTTTTAAGATATGTTACTAATTGTTCTTCATACATTTTAAAGAGTCTACTAAAAGTTTTTTGCAGATATTGGAAGAATAATATAAGAAAATTATTATCAAGGAAGGCTTATATTTGAAGACATATCCTTTAAAATAATAAACAGATTTTTGGCAATCTTATTCTTTATAAAATATTTACTCTCATCAAGACGCTGATATTCAATGCATTCTTCCTAACATCCCATGTCTAAAAGAACAGGGAAAAAAATGTCAATCAAGTCAAATCAATGCGATGTACCATGTTTAATATATTTCTAAAATATTTAATAATATTACATGTAAAAGCAGGAAATAAATTTAATCGCCAATAGGCTATGTACAGGGTGTGTCGAAAACCATGACCGCGGCTTTTATTACTTAAATATTTATCACAAACATATACTGTCAATTACAAAGTTGCATAAAAAAATGGTGTAAAATGTTATGAAATCGATTAAAATTTTCAAGGCATTAAACTTCAAAAAATACAAAATTTAAATTTTTATATAGACCGTACAACAAAAAATCCCAGCGAGTAAAATATGCCCTATCCTCTAATAAGGTCATGTACAAAATTTCAGCAATTTATCGCAAAAAGTGTCAAAGATATGAACTACATAAATGCTTACTTAAACCACTTTTCGATGCCTGTATATGATTTTGCAAAGAGGCAAAATCATGTCGGATGTTCGTGTTTTTGTGGTCGTACACAAATTAACAAAGAAAGCAATGATTGAATAAATAAATAAAAATTTGCTATTTATTGGTTCAAAAGTATTACAAATTTGTAGAAATAATAACTTAAAGGAAATATTACATAACTTAAATAAAAGATGACATAAGTTTTTTTCAAGTCCATTGATTGTGATATTTTTATTAATTATTTTTATTATTAAGTTATATTCTGTAATTCATGATATGAAATTTTAAAGTATTTTTCAGGAAGAATAGATTTTAAAACTTTTATTTAAAACTAAAAATATAAAGCATATTTTATTTCCTTATGATGTATTCGTGCGTCGCTTCATCTGCACTGAAGCTGTACATATTTGCATTTTAATTTGTGATTGGCCTTAACCAACTATGTTTTAACATATCTTTGAGAGTTTTCATGATTAAATTCTTAAATTTTGTACATGACCAGGTATAAAGGATGAGGCACATTTTACTCACTTGGATTCAAAATATTTGGTCCGCATAAAAATTTAAATTTTGCAAGTTTTAAAGTTTAATCCCCTGAACATTTTAATCGTTTTCATAACATTTTGTACTTTTTTTACGCAATTTGGTAATTTACAGTATAGATCTGTGATTAATATTTAAGGAATAAAGACCGGCGTCAAGGTATATATATATATATATAAATTAGTAATTTTTATATTATATGAATTGAATAAAGAACATTATTTTTTTTAATATTATCCTTAAATCAGATTAAAAAATGAAATATAGCATAATTCTTTACTTTCTTTCTTCATGTATGAACATTTTCAAGGCATCCTGAATTTTAATATTATTTATTGAAGATTATATAAGTATACATAAAAAAGTTGAGTTCTGAGTGGTTTGCTAAATGAAGATTTAAGACATCCCTTACTTTTACTTCGAGAATTATAATAAAAATAATAATTAAATCTTTATTAAAATTTTAAAAATTGATTCTGTTATCTGCTATTTTTTGATAATTTTTAAATTTTTTTTCAATAATAAATAAAAGAAAATTAGTTTAAACATCATGAAACAAAATAAAAACAGTTTAAACAGTTTTTTAATAAGTAAATATTTGCATGTACTTCCCGTAAACAGTAAAGTATATTTCAGTATAGGAGTTTGGAAAGTACATTTATTTATCGAATGCTATAATTAAACATATTCGTACCTTTGCTTTGGTAAATAAACAAAGAAAAAATATATATAAAAAAAACTCTTATAACAACAGAGTACTAGTTTGTCAATTATATTTATTTTACAAAGTGCTACTATTTGTGTTTTCGCTGTATATATATTACTTTTACAGCAGTTCTTTTCTAATTTAAAGAACAAAATTGCATAAAAAATGACAACAGTCTGAACCTTGAAAAAGAAAGAGGGTGGCTTTTCTTTAAATTTTCTGCATTTTTTTTTTCTTTAATAAGGAAATAATTCTTTTGGATCTCCCAGTTTTAATCTTCACACAAAATTATTAAAGGTTAGGAAGTGGCTCATTTAGTACCATAAATCAAATCTGATAATCATATTGCAGCACAGAAGACAAAATAAAAAAAATGCTCTAAAAAAACTAATTTTATAGAAAAAAAATTGCTGGATCTTTTAGGTTATAATTCATTCGATTTTATTTTATTTTCAGTTTTATTTGACAGCACGCAAATTATTTAAAAAAGGGAAACATTCTTTAAACTTATTTTAAATTAAGAAAAAGACAGGAAATAAAGAAGTTTTAAGTGAAGTTAAAAAAAAAAAACTCTTTGAAGATACTTGTTTTTTTTTTCTTCATTATTTTTTGATAAAATTAATTCCTTTAACTTTGTTATTGATCAATCATTATTTTTTAGAGAAAAATTACTTTATTTGTTAAATTTCTTTCTTATATTTTGCTAATTGCTCGGAAAGAAGAAAAATAGTTTTTTACCACTTAATTCATTTTAAATTCATTGACAAAAGGATTTTAAAAATACATCAATTCATCTCGCTATTTTAAAATCGCTATCAATTGTGTCAATCCTTAGGAATTTTTTTAATTCAATATGAGGTGATAATATCATAAATAATGCAATAAATATAAATATTTTTTATAAAAATGCAATAAATATTAATATTTTTTATAAAAATGCAATAAATCAAACAAGAGACATTATTGAATCTAACGACTAACTGTACTTACTAACATATTCATAGAAGACTGTTTCATAGAATTGGAAATGGTTCTTTATCATTAGCAATTTATTTTCTAATCTCAGTTATAAGTAAATGTGTGAATATCGAGATTCATTTTTTGACATCCAAATATAGTTTTACACAAGTGAGTAATTTTCATTTTTTATTTAAATTTATTTTCCAAGTTCCATGAAGATTTCATTTCGATTCATTTTTTCAACTGATCATTAGAAATCACTTGCTCAAACAAGGGGACATTTTTTTTACAAATATATTTTATTACATAGAAATATTGAAGAAAAATATGAATTAAACAATATTATTTTTTTCGAGAGTTAATATTATGTTTTAAAAATATAACCTGAAATAATTGAAAGATTATTAAACAATATTGTACTGAAGAATATAAAATATTCATATAGCGAACAAATTAATAATGATTTTTGGATTTAAGGTAGCTAGTGTGCGGTATACATTCAAAGTTCATGATGTGTCTTTTCACTACGAATTAACTATTAGAATGATTTTCTCTACAAGTCATGCCTTTATTTTAATATAATTATAATTCTGTTTGCAAATAGAGGACTGAGATAAATTATATCGAATAAATAAATGTATGGAACATCAATCATCTTCAGAACACAAGCAACTTTTACTAGACAATATGCGCTTAATTCCAAAAATTCAGAAAAAAAATATTAAGAATCACAACATTTTTCAGGCACTTTTTCAAGATTTGGGGCTTATATATTGAAATAAAAGACAAAAAATGATAAATAGCTAGTTTTCTTCAGAAACAAACGACAACATTCGAATTGATGAGGACAACCATTTATTCCAGTAGAACATCAATTCTCACTTAGCTTCAAAATGATCAATACTAGTTTTGATTAATGTTCTTCTAAAAGATGCATTATTAACGGTAGGATAAAAATTCACCTTTTTTACTTTACAAATCATCTTTTGGTTTCATAAGAAACCAAAGTTTGAAGTACGCTTGATATGTTTTTGTGTGCATTTATTTTTTCTGCATAAAAAAAAACCAAAAAATATGTTATTAATGATAATATTCTCTTCGATTTCAGCAAAAAGGAGTCTATTTTTTATAGTAAGAAGATAACAGAAAATTTTCTAAACTCCTTTTGGTCTAGAAAACTTTATTAATAATTAAGAAAACAATGAGTATATGTTCAATATCTTGGAATGATTATTCATTAAGATAAATTGTTTTTTTTTTTAATGTGAAGATGTAACGACAAAAGAAAACATATTTATTTAAAAAATACGTAATTTATTATACGGAAATGAAAATGCTTAATTTCTTGCGAATGGCCCGATTTAATATTTTACCTGCAATGTATCTGAGTAACTGGACACTTGATTATACCATATACTGATGAAAATTAGAAATTTTTTCCCAATTTTTTATTAATAAACCAGAAAATAAAAACTTTGTTTCTAATTGATTAACTTATATTAAATTTTCCTATTTGATCTACAATAATTCATAATTAATTAATATTTGCGCCTTATTCCCATTATTTTCATGTGTATTAAATTTTGATTCCCACGTGGATTAACAAGGTAAATCCTTTTGATCCCTACTAAAAAGGCCTTTGAATAGATTTTTCTCGGCTATTGCAGAATTCCTCTGAACTTCGAGAAGCTGATTTTGCCATCCACACTGAATTGAATAGAATTTTCTTTTCTTTTTTTTAATGTGTTTCCTCCACATAAGGACTTTTTTCAGAGCATTGACAGGTTGATTGCAATTAGCATCACCATGATAGGACTCATCGTTAAATGATACTTAATATTATGAAATCTCACTGACATACATTGGCTGATACTTGTATGAACAAAAGTAGTTAATTTTACCTTCTTCAGATGGAGCAAGCGAAAGTAGCACTCAAAATATTTCGCTGAAAAATTTTGAAACGCTCATGATATAATAAGGGAATATTCTAAATTAGACACTAATAAACTCATTTTGATTGGATATTTAAAAAAAAAAACTTACTTGCCTGAAGAAAGAAACTTTGCAAAAAATGCATGTTAAGCAAAACTTTAAAGTTAGTGTTTTTCCTTATAATAAAATTCTTTTAAAAAATATGAAATTTGTTTAAACATTGCACAAAACTAGGGCATTTGAATTCAAATAAGACTTATCACTTGGAAAAGAGAACGCTTCATCCTGCTTATCTAATTTAGAATTCTATATTCTAAGATACAATAATACATCTACTTAGAAAAATATATTTAAACTAAAATATTAACCAAAATCTAAATACATTTATTGAGTGAAACAGTTAATTTTCAGTAAATATATGAGTTAGCACGAGATTTTAAAGAAATAGAAAAATGTTGCGTAGATATTTAAGAGAAATACAAGCAAGGTTTCAGAACTATTTTCTATTGTATATGTGACAGTGCTGAGCTACTTTGCTTTTTTACAATCTCGTTTTCACGGATTAAATATTAAACATTTTCTTGCTCAAAATAATCGAATCTTTTCAAGTATTTCCATACTTTTATCCCCAGATTTTATTTTACGTTTCGCTGCCTTTAATTTATGTTAGGGAATTGTTTCGTAGAAGGTTTGAATTATTTTTATACTTAGTTCTGCAATCAAAGTTTTGCAATTTTTTTGATATATGAGGAATATTTAATGTACATAAATAAGTTAGCATATTCTTCAAAAGTCAGAAATGAAAAGATTTAAGAATCCTACAATTATAGTTCCCTTCTTTCTTTCCTTACCGAATCTTTGATTAGAAAAGAAATCAAAATATTTTTATGATGGATATTTTGATGAAGAAGCAGAACACATTTTCGTCTACTTTTGAAATAAACAAACTGCACTGTCCGGTATTTACCTAGACGTTTCGTGATATTACCAACTGATATTGCTATTATTGGATTTCCCTTCATTCCATCATGCAATGGCTGAAAAGGACTGGAAATGATATAAGCAGCTTATTGGCTAGCAGGGTAGAAAGATAATAGCTAAACAAATGGTGTGAAATATTGTATTTATTAATAAGGAAATTAAACTAGTACGGGAAGAGAAAATTTTGTTGGTACAGCGTCCATGCAACTGACTGTCTCTAAGTATTGAAATATAATATCCTTCCAGAAATGTATATAACTTGTGTGATAATGAAAATTCAAATATAATTTTCGAAATGCTGTATAAATTGTTGATAAATCTTCTTCCAAAATTTATAGAACAAAAATAATACTTTGTACAGTTAAAAATTATACACCTACAGTTAAACATTATTTATTTAAAATACTCATATTTCTTCAAATAATCAAAATATTAACTCTCTATTTCCATCTAGTGGTGTTGTAGAATATTGTTACATTATCTGTAAATATCCTAAAACTTTGCTGACATTTCTACATGTCAAATAATATATTGCTCACAGCTAATGAAGTCATTGATAAAATTGAAAATTATTATCATTTTCTAAGAAATGTAATCAGTCCAAATCATTTTCTTTCATTAGCTTATGACCAATTTTTTCATGACCGAATCCTCACTAGAAAATGTACATTTAAGTTTTTTTTTCTTTATATACTCATGGATATATGTGCTGAAATTATTTTTAAAAAATGTAATAAAAAAGAAATATCCAGATAGTTTTGAATTATGTGTGTTTGAACTCGATGTCCAAAGATTTGTTGACAAAGTAGAATAAGAACAAGGAGGATTATTACAGAAAACAGTAGAGGTATCTTAAATTGCCCTCACAATTTTAAAAATTTCTCTTAATGAATAAACGAAGAATTATAAATAATGATAAATTGCAAAAATATGTATTAATCCCTGCAAAATATAAGCAAAATTTTCTAGAGTATTTGGTACAAGAAATCTTACAAATTAAATGTATGAAATCAAAACTTTTTATAGCAATAAAAATAAATTCCTAATGATTTCTAAAATTTAGAAAAAATTTCGTGTAAATAAATTTTGGAAATGCTATGAGTTTTAAGATTTTCCATCTAACGATGCATTCTCTGTTCAGAAATGTATCTGTTCCATTTAAAATATGTCGGCATCATGAAATGTAAAAATCATTGACTCAGAAAAATAGATCTTTTCACTTTTTAGAGTTATTTGGAGGGGAAATATTCAGAAGTATCTTATTTTTTTCAACATCGTGCTTGAAGAAGGATAACAGTGATTTCCTTCTTTTCAAAAGCTTTAATATCAACGCAACTATTTGTGATCTTAATATTTTTATAAACATTCCAGGGTTCTTTCGCAAGATAAGTTATTCTGTTATGAATGCATTGGGATTTGAAGAGTCAAATTAAGCAACGAATAGAAAGTTGTAAGACTAGTTTTTTCTCTGAATAAATTTTCAAAATATTAGATTTCCTTTATTAAACTTGTAAGAATTTTGATAGCATTGGTATGTTGATACTATACTTAAGAAAACTTTTCTCTGGCTCTCTGAAATAACATTCATGCACGTTATTTTTCTTAAGATGAAGAATATAATTATGGTGTTATTGTAAAATTGTATCTATTATTATTAAAATGTCATAAAAAGCTGCATATACTTTCAAATCACTTGATTTGATGATTTTATTACTACATTAAATGTCTTAATTATGATTAAATACTAAGGTTTAAGAAAAATACTTCACTTTAAATCGTTATATAATTCCAAAACATAATTACAATAATTGCTTACATATTTTAAATGATCTATATAACCAAAAAAAAATAATAATCTTTTCTCGTTCTGTTGAAAAACATCCGAAGAATTCGATTTTTTTTACATTATTATTCCAATTATTTGTTTTAAATCTTTATCAATTATTAGCGAAAAACAGTTTTAATTTATAGAGAATACTGAATAATGAGATAACAATTTCTTAGTTCTTTAGACACAAAATGTAAAACAAAAAAAAGCTAATTAAATTATTAAAATGCAAAATTGTTAATATTTAGTTAATATTAAGCTTAAGTATTTTATAATTTTAAATAATTAATCTTTGTAAGTTTAAATATTTTAAAATACTTAAAATCATTTTAATTTTAATGCATTGAAGTAATATCACTATTAAACAAAACTATGTTAGAAATTATATTTGAACCAAAATTGATTCAGAATTTCTATTTTTCACAACATAACAATTTGTAACTAAATATTTCTAAACTCCTTCCGCTTCTCTGACTACTCGATTTAGCATGCATATATATATAAATTAAAGTTAATAGATAAATAGTTAATACTTAAGTTAAATAGATAAGATGCATTAAATATGGATAAAACGCATTTTAGCATTAAACTGAAATAATTTAGATAATTGGTCTTCTACAGGTTTACATTTTGTCCAATATCTGCAAATGATTCCCTTACTACGATGATAGGTCATTGTCTATCGAAATAATATTGCGAAAAATAAAGGTTATATTTAATCAAATTCTTTCCAAACAATATTTTACGTTGCAATTCTAGCATTATGATAATAAAATGAGTACGTATGCACATTTCACATATTTATCTCACCGGGAAAGTGTAAAATACATGTCCGGTGCAGGAAAAAGAGCCTGAAAGAGAGAGAGAAAAAAAAGTGAGATTACATTAGACAGGGAATTAAACCAACATAAGGATGTCATGCTTACAGAAGTAGCTTTCATTTCTGTTCTCTACTGTATGCATTTCAAGGACACCATTAATGTACATACAAGGAAAAATTGAAGACAAAAAAACTTTCTGTTTCGATTCTAGTGAAAAAAAAATGACATTTCATGCTCTTTTTGTTTCAAAACTAATAAGCCATATAAATAGTCGAATTATCACATATCGTACACTATTTTCTTTACTAAAGTATACTATTCGTTCTTCATACATTGATTAAATAAAATTCATCATTCTACAGAATGCTCATTATTTACAATGCCTATCGAAAGTATATAATAATTCTCATATTTCATAGTTTGTTTGAAAGATGTTCGATATTCTATAAAGGACATCGGTATTTTATAGAATATAGATGTTTTACGCATTACCTGTTAAATATATATTAAAGAGTATGCAGAATTTCCGATTTATTAACATTTTATCCCTGCCAAAATAAATCTTTGAGGATGTAGTAAGACGCTTCAACGAATTCTTTCTTTTAGACAATCAGAATATAATATTTGGACTCAAAACGGTGATTGTGAAAATAAATAAAATAGTGATAAATTTGATATTATATCCTACATAATACATTCCTTTATTCTTTGTGTGAAAAAAGGGTAATATTTTTTAAATTCTCATTTCATTTTTTTTATGCTCAAATGATTCTAAAATAAAGATGTCGTTTTGATTTGACCTACGCTAGCAACAAAATGCAAAATACAATTGGGAGAAGATGATTATATTATTTACTTAATAAACTCTTTAAAGATGACACAGCATGCTATATGGATAGTCTTAAACTCTTCCATCAGCTGTAAAATTGTTCATTCAATTTAAAATTTCAAAAAAACGAATCAATCAATGCGTTTATGTAATCTTTTAATTTGTTATTTTACAGTATAGATCTTCATTTACATCGAATCCTAGCAGCTCTAAAGCATGCATTAATGGATAGTAGAACAAGAACCATAAAATATCATAATTACTCTCTTCTTCTGTTATCAGTGATGATTCCAGAATTAGTTGTTTAATTCTGAAATAAATTATGCACTCAAAATTAATCGAATGTCTAAAACAAAGACTGAAAATTCAAGATCATCTAACTTTCTTTAAAGTGTTAAAAAAGCAGAAAATCATGTTTGAAAAGTTTGTTCTATTCATTTTACTTTTTGCTTCAAAAATTAAATTTGGATCAACAATAATTATTAATTATTCGAAATAGATATCGAACATGATAACAAATTATAATTAAGATAACTAATTTAGAAAATATTTTATTTATATAAAAGCAAAAAAAGGCAGAAATTTAAATATTGATTTCATTTCAAATTTGAATACGCATCAAATTATAAATCATCAATGGATTCATATTTATTAAATAAAGTATAATTAAACATAAAAATCTCTTTTATCTATTTTTATTGGTGATAAATAAGTTTCATCAATGTATTGCATTTTAAATATTGTTGAATATTGTTTTTTGTTTTGTATTTAAAACAAAAACATTTATATAATATAATGTATTCCAGAATTGTTTATGTTAACCTCAAAGATGCTAAGAAGAAAATTTGTGATTGAATTGAATACCATATCATAGGAAATATTTTAAAGCGCCATGATAATCATAAATTAATTCCAAAAACATTGTATTTATTATAGATTTTGTCAGCTTTTTTATTTTGTTTCTATGCTTTTAACATTATTTTGATATTCTTCGCGAAATATATTTCTAGTCGCTTGAAGTGCTTTCTTCAAAATAATGGATATAATTACAAACCCTAATGGTAATAATAATAAACATTACCTGTGCAATCTGTTTCTTTTTAGTATTTAGAATTTCCATCTAATTAATGACAATCAGTGCATTAATAAGCCATCTTACAAGAAAATAAAGCTTTATTAACGTAATTAACTTTTACTGAAACTATGCTGCTGCATTTTACACAGAATTAAGTAAAAATATTAGAAATAAAATACGAAAAAATAATTGAAAAACTGATTATTACTTTTATTAAGAATTGAAAGAGCATGCGAATTTAATTAAACCAATCCTTGAAGCCTCTCTTTTGTTATCATCAAATAGAAAGAAAACATCAAATGAAATATCTGCATCCTTAATTCCTGAAATTCTTGTTAAAATACATTTACTGATAAAGATTTGTCTTCTTCTTCAAGATGAAAATAGATAATAGCAAACGGAAATACATGTTAAGACTTTCATTATTGTCCTCAAAGAAGGAGAAAAAAGCTTTGATGATGGACATTAAAAACTAACAACAAAGAGATTATTAACCTTGCAACATTAATTAAAACGCATAAGTTATTGTTTTCATTATCTTTCGCAGTTTTGATAATTGTTTATTCCATTTAATCCCCCAAGCGATTTCGATATGCACGCTAACTTATATAAAAATGTATCTTAAAATATTTAAAAAATAATTCTTGTAAAAGAAATCAACGATTTCAATATTTATTCAACAAATGGAAGGTATTTTTGGGTTTAATATGAATCCGTTTTCGGTTTTATCCAGACTTGTACTAATTCGTGTTTTTCTCTAGAATAACATAATTTTCAAAACGTGAAATGCATTCGAAATGAATAAAGTTGCATTCTAATTCTTACTCAGTTTCAAGATACTTGAAAGATAAATGAGTTTCATTTGAGTAGTTTCATTAAAGCAGATCCAAATTAATCCTTCAATGTACATTTTTTTTTATTTCAAAATAAAATATATATATATTTTTGTCATGGGACGTTCACTTATAACAACAGAAAAAAATATTTTTTAACAAATATCAGAATAGAATTTTGAAAAAAAAAAATATTCCTTTTGAAGGTATTTTTTTGTTTTAAAAATTCTTTATTCTCTTTTAAAACCCCTTCTAAATTTGAATTTTAAACATTCTAAAATCATTTCTATTCTAAAAAAGTATATTCATTATTGTTAAGAATAATAAATTCCGTATCAAATTTGATAAAATTTGAAGTAATTAAAATTTAGTTACAGAAATATATCTCAAAGTGGAAAGCGTATCTTAAAATAATTTGAATTATGCTAATTAATCTTCATTAAATTTGTGCTAAAATAATGAGAAGAAAATTTTAATTTTATCTGAGGTATCTAAAAAATCAATAGTAAACTACATTGCGCTATTAATATATTATTAACGATAGCAAAAACATATGAAAATTGTCTGATTTGTATTAAAGTTTGAATTTCAGTCGGTTTAAAATAATAGACACTGTATTGTGTATGTATAAATATCTTATGTATGTTATTATTATATCTGTATAGCTTATGTACTGTATGTATATATCTTACCTGTGTATGTATTGTCGTGATACCTTTTAGGAAAAATACTAAATGATGAATAAATTTAGTCTTAAAACATAAACCATTCTTATTTTCTTTAAGACTCAATTTTCTCAAAAGTTATTCCAAGCTCGTATTTATTATTAGTAGATTGATTTTTCGTAAAAAAAAAAAAAAAAAAAAAAAAAAACTTTTAAGGAAAGCGTAGAAAGAAAACTGTTGTAAAATTGTTAAGTTTTGAAGAAAGCGTGCTAAGTCAACAAAAATGCTCATTGCAAAGGGGAAAAAATGAAATTTCAAAAATTTACATAGATTATAGAACCTTATGATATTTACAAAGTGCTATACAAAAAACGATGAATGGTCTATATAGCCATTTGAAGGAAACGTCAGAGTACAACATGTACAAACTTCCTTGAAAGGGAAGCCTGCATGTAGATGAAAACAAACTACTGTAACAATAGGTCCGAAATGCCATCATTCCAAATGAGAATACAGAAAAACAAAACTAGCAAGTGAATCCTGTATTTTATCGAATCTCTAGTTTAACGTCAGATGCAAATGCGGCCGTAAACTGAAATGGAATCGGATATTATAGTATATCGACATAATTTAGAAGAGCACAGGAATGGATGATAAATTTTCCACAATGTCATCAGTCCATACAAAGATTGATAAATAAGCTCCCTATATTTTTAAAGGAATGCAACAAAAAGTAATCTAATCATGATAGATCAGTATGTTATGATATTTGCGTACGGAACCACCAAAATCATCCTATGTTAACCTCAAAGTGGAATTTTAGCATTCAAGATATTAAAATTCTACAGTAGTCACATCGTACACGAACTATAGTTTAACTCTCAGTGACACTTAGATTTGTTCCATGTTCAAATGTTTAGATAAATATCTTCAAGTTTTATCTAATAAATGAATTTTTTTGGTATTAGATTTAGAAATATTAATCTGCTCTGTGCCGCGATTAACAGAATATTTTCATAAAACACATATCTAGCAAAATTTTGTTTAATGTTATCTACATTATAAGTATATCGTTTCAAGAATATATAATGTAAAAATCTAAATCATCTTCAAGTATTCTTGCAGAAATGTATACATATTTTGTTGAAACTTAAGAAAACGAAAAAATATGATTCCGAATTCCGTTAGTTTTGCGTTACGGGAGAATCAGGCAGATTCTGAGACAAATGTTTTTGTTAAAGTATGATATATAAAAAAAATATTTATAGTACCAAATAACAGAAATAATCTTAAAAGTCTTGAATTCAAAAAAAAAATTGATTTTGAAAAAAAAAAAAGTTTAATCAGTAATTCAATTATTTATAAATCATTTAAATAAATAAATTTAAATTATTTAAATAAATAAATATTTTATAAACATCTGAAGTTGTTAATGACTGTCATTAATGATTATTTTTACAGACGCTTACAATATATTTCATATTTCATTATGCTGTACAATTAAAGCTATTAATTTAAGGAAAATAGTAATAATAAAATAAATGCCTCCAGTGATTTTCAGCTCTCTAGATCATAAAATTTATATTTTTATGAAAATAATAATTAGCATAGTGATGTGTTGAGGATTTGTAAGAAACTGCCCGGTTTTAAATACACTATTTTTAATCCTCACAAACACAGCTACACGACAAAATTCACAAACACTTATTAATACAAACACACATAGAAAATTAGGTTAAATAACAGTATGGTGGAGGGATTCCACGGTTTTCAGCCGAAAGAATTCTGCGTAAGCTCAAGGGTTGCGCATGGGACAAATTCGACCTCAGGGTGCAGGTCTGCAGCACAACTGCTTGTCTTCTGTAAAACGTCACAAGGGGAAAAAGTGGTGCGACATTAGTAATTTATATATATAGTAAGCTGAATTCTTCAATTTAAAATTTCAGTAAATCCATAAACTTAATGAGCCAATGAGAAACGATCCTTCAATTCTAGACTGGATATTCTATCGTTATTTTACTGTAATTCTTTCAAACTCATTATGTTCTTTCAATTTATTTCTAATCGTAAAGATGTACATGTGCTGGAACTCTACAAGCCTGATCTATTGATCTACAACTATCAAACCTGAGAGATATACACCTTGAAGGTTGGGATGTGCAACTATGAGAGACGTTTTTTAATTAAATTATATTTTTAATTAATTATAAAATAATTTGAATTTTAGAGTTCATCCTAGATAATTTTTGAAAATATAACTGTTTAAAAATAAATTTACTACCGTTTCAAAATTTAAAAAAAAATGTTTATTTATTGGTATAAATTTAATAATAGTTAGAATTATTCTCAAAGTTAGGTGATTAAAAAAAATCCTTGCCTAAATTCCATATTAGTTTACATTGAGCCCTGAAAGTCGAACTTTTTATTTTTTCATCGAATTTATAAACAAAATGTATATGTATATGTTGACGCTTTATAGGGGAGAACATTTAAACAAAAGCTACCAAATTAAATTTTGGAAGGGTTGAATATGAATATCGCATTTCTTTTTTTTTAACTTTTAATTAGGATTTCAAACATTACTGCTCTTTAGAAGAAAAAGATTGTATTCTAAAGAAAAAGGTTTCTCTTTTTCTTAAAAATAAAGATTGTATTTAATATGTGTTTATTTTATGAGAAGAACTAAAAAGTGAAGTGACTGCTGCAACATTTACAAGTAAGATGAATATCTGATTCATTTTTTAATAGCGCAGTGATGTAATGGAAGAGCCTGCTATTACAAAGGTTCATGCAAATGATGAACATAATATATGTGGGGCAATTTAAATAGCACGACTTTCCGATGCATAATCCCGTTTCGATGCATAATCCCGTAATATTTCACAATTTTACGGGATTATGCATATGAAGTTATCTCTAAGAGATTTAATTGATATTAAATATAATTAATATCCTCGTCGGGCCAGTTGGTCACCAAAGGCTACAAATATAAAATAAAATTATGAAATATGAAACAGCCATTCACCTTTAAATTTCAGATAGACTCAGAAATTCGAAATATATGCATCCAGTTTCTGTTCCATGTAAATTCCACACAAATTCCACCCTGTAAGCTCACAAATCTGATCTCCACTTTTCCTTCGAACCCTGCTCCAAATAATCTGCTTTTCATAAATCGACTAAAAGCACCATTCCTTGAAACAAGAATTCTTACATGCACTTCGCTTCTTCTACTTCATGCTTCATTTCTCCTATCTGCTTTCCTCATAGTGATAAGTAACGTTATGATCCTTCAGAACTACAAAATGCTCCCCGATTAAATTTTCTTCCAGAACCATTCGAAAGAGGAGCTTTTCTTCAAAGAAACCGAAGCCTAGGAAACATTTCATTTACCAATTGCTTTTTCTTCAATATTTTTATATTTTCTTTAAGGTCCCGAATGATTTCAATCTTTTTGATATGGCTGTGACGCTGTAATCATGTTGAACTAGGGAAAAATTGAAATAAAACTGCTCTGAGAGCCTTTTCGTTTTCCATTTGGAAAGAAACCAAGTTCGTCCAGAGAATTTCAAACTTTTATTTGAAGTTTGTTACTTTATTTTTTATGCAAATTTTTAAGTGCATAAAAAAACTTAAGTAAGATATAATTTAAAATTGAAATAAGTTTAGGCTTGTTATTTTTGTCACATAATCGAAATTAACATTTAATTAAATTTAGAAAATTAATCGTCTATTCTTTAGATTCAAGACAGAAATAAAAGCAGAAATAATTTGAAACCCATCCGTGCAGTTTTTAAGGATCCAATATCGCACATATAAATATTTCCTTTTTTTGAAAAAAATGTATAAGATAATAGTTTGTCTTATTAAATCAAAAGAAAAATTAGCTTGTTATTTTATATAATTATCAAAAAGTTATTACGCAGTTTTGTAATATATTAAATACAAATTATTTAGCTTAACTGTTTTATTTATCAACACGATAATTAAATAACTTGTATCTGAAATTCTAAAACAATATTTTATGTAAAATATTAAATGAAAATCAAAGAACTACTCGAATCAGCTTAGTAGTTTTAGATGATACATAGTTTCAAAAATAATCTAGAAATGAAAAGAGTCTTGCATGAAAGTTGAGAACAATAAAGTGGAAATCCTAACATTTTTCTTTTAAAAAGTCGTTTATAAAATTCAAATATGTTTTCCATATTTCTTAGTAAAACAATCCGTTAAAAAATTAAAATCACCATGAATTCTTATATTTTTTATATAATAACCCATTTATTAATTTTGAATAAAGTGAGAACGATTTTATTTTCGATGCATGTAAAGAAAGATGTATAAAAAATTACGAATTCATTTTTTTGTTGAAAATAGAGGGGTATCTCAGAGAGGATAACCTTCACCTTAAATGAAAGTCAAGCGATGAATAACGTCATTTTACTTAAGATAAAAGACTGGAAGTCATGTGAGTGGCAGCGGCCATTTTTCATCTGTAAGCAACAATTCTTTTATCTGCACGTTGAGAGAAATCCCAAGACGAGTTGACATTGATTCACAGTTAGATCAAGTTATCTTTTTCTCAGAATATGATAATTTCATTTGAGATCAAGTTATCCTTTCTTTCAAATATGAAAATTCGATTTTAATCTATGTGATGATTAGTTGGTCATCTTTAAGGCTAATATCAAATTTAATGGGTTATAATATTCGAATTCATAGCAAATTTTCAACCTAAAAAAAAGAGAGATTTTGAAATAGTTTTTTAAAAAATTCATCATTATTTACTTCTAAAATTATATATTAGTTGTAATTGCCGTATTATTCAAAACTGTCATTACAAACATTCTGACACTGAGATATTCTTAGCATATGAAGATTTGGAATTTCTATAAAAAAATGAACTTATAGTAAGAAAAAAATAAGATAATAAAAATAAATCTTAATTATCAAAAATAGTTATAAGTCTAGGATGAAATATTTTGGCAACAATGAAAATGATTCGAGTTTCATTTCAACAGCGAAATATATTGGTGTAAAATATGCTAAAAATGTTTTATATATTAAATAAAAATAGATAATTATATGGCAAAGAAACATCATCAATGAAAATATAAATTTTAATATTTTAATTAATGTAATAAAATATCATTTTTAAATTTTTTTTTCGGAAATTTCGCATAGTTTTGGAAATTGCCAAAAGAAATCACCATAATTTCACTTGGTCTTTTGTTAAAAAATCTAAATAAAATTTCAATATCAACCCTCTTTTAAGTGCACATTCCCATAGTCAAAGTAAAGCGTACCAATTTTGTTTTTTTATTCAGTAACACACAGACATACTTTCATCATTGCTATTAGTCGATATTTGATATACTAATAATAAAGACATATGTGTCTATTCATTTGGTTTCTACAGGTCAGACCGTTTGACATAGAGCGCTAAACTTACTACTTATATACTTTGGAGGGTGGAATTGTAAATTTTGAAGGTTTTTTTCTAAGTTAAAAAAAATGAATTAATTAAAAATAATCAAAATTTTGTGTTATTTCTTGATGGGTCCACCGAGAATATTATTGCAAAAAATGACTATTCGTTTACACTTTTCCACTAAGGAAAAAATGTTTTTTTCTTTCTTTCCGCCACTAAATAGACTGTATAATTTTTAAAAATATATAGGCTTTACCTAAAAACATTAAAATAGCATTAGAGTCTATTTGAAAAGAAAAGAAATTGCTAATAAATTAAAAAAACATGGACATTTAAAAAAAAATCTTTATTTGATTTCATCTATCACAACAGAGATAAACACATTTTTATCTTGGTTTAACTAGGTCGAATTAAAAAAAACACAGTTACCTGTAACTAAATTATTATAAATATTTTCAAGTTTTCTATGATGTGAAAAAAGAATCAACTTCATTTTTTTAAAAAAATTTGCATATTCATTTTCAAAATGCACTCATATTATGGAATTCACATATATAATATCAAAATTTGAATGCATTTGAATGCATATTAAGATACCTTCAAATATAAGAAGATATTAAATTACTTATGTGAATAATTTAATATATTTTTTAAACTAAAAAAAGAGTATAATTTAATGCATGCAAGGAGCATAACTAAAAATCGCTAATATGATATAATGGCAGTGCAATATGTGTGCTCGTGCAATTTGTATTGAAAAAAATAAACTTTTCTTAAATTCCATATTAATTAGAAAATATCTTTATCCATACATAATTC
The DNA here is from genome assembly GCF_947563725.1 of Argiope bruennichi. NCBI lineage: Eukaryota > Metazoa > Arthropoda > Arachnida > Araneae > Araneidae > Argiope > Argiope bruennichi. The sequence goes on along the minus strand of NC_079151.1, from coordinate 24,161,785 downwards.
AACTCTCTTACAAAGATACCCGCTGTACAAAATTTCTTTCTGTTGGAACGACAGACGTAAATTCTCAGACTGAATCTCTTATTGTTGTACGATGCTAGACTGTTAAGGATTAATTTATATTCAAACCACATTCAAGAGTTTCCAAGAACTAAAACTCTTAGTTGGAAGACTGGAATACTTTTATCGCACGTCCGTTTCTTGCAAAGGTATTGTATGAACTAAAAGCTATAACTAGATAAGTGTATCTACAGGAAGTTTTAATTAATTAATTTTTTCCGGAGACGTTAAATAATTATTATGAAAATATTTTCCGTCACTGATATGAGCTAAACAGGTCAATCAAGGGATTGCATTACACAAAAAATGTATGTTTTGTCTTTATGGTTAATGAAATCGCGCTAAACATCCCTTCACCTTTAAATAGATTGTTAAATTCCATTGTAAGTTGCCATACATTTTACCAGTATATTTTAGTTTATTAACGCCTAATTTAACAAAAAGATTTTTAGAATGAAACCTCATAATTTTGAACAGCGGTGAGATGACGAAGACGATACCTGAGATGGCACCTCCCTCTCAAAATTTCCACACCACACCAGTTGGATACAATTCTAAAATGCATTGGCGCCAATTGGCTTCACGGTAAGCATTGAAAGATATTTTGATGTAATATAGTATCTTTCAGTGCTTTAATTTACATTCCAGGATTTTTCTTCTTTCCAGAAAAGGCCTTTTGTAATAATGTTATATGGAATTCTTGTCTTCAAAAAATATCTTATTCAAAATGATGCATCAAGTCAAAAACTATATTAATTAATAATGTAAACATCAAACTAGCTTTGAAAGGTACTATATATTGATGTATATACCAGAAGAATCATTATGTACTGCCCTTCTACGATATACACATTGTTTGTATAAAAAATATCTTATTCAAAATAATGCACCAAGTCAAAAACGGTATTAACTTGTAATGTTGGTAATAATATCAAACAATATTGCTATTTATAGTTTTTTTTTCATAATTATAATACTTATTTTATGATGTTTTTTTTTTCTAATAATAATGTTATAGATTTCTTCAGAAAAACTCGGCGAAAACAGTATTTTTAAGGAGAAACTATATATAATAGATTACACATATGATATTACAAAGCACGTATTTATATGAAAGTACTGTACATTTTAATCATGAAACAGAAGATAAAATTAAGATTCTTCTTACCAAAAACTCGATTTTTTTTAAATCAAAATTGAGTTCATAACTTCTGTAAGATAAAAACTATCTAATATTAAAAATACTCAGTTTCTATAGTACGTAAAAATTTAGAAAGGATTTAATTATAGAGAAATAAAACAAGCAAGACTGCAATTACTAAAACCATATATAAATTCGAAAGGAACATAATATATATATATATATATATATATATATATATATATATATATATATATATATATATATATATATATATATATATATATATATATATATATATATATATATTATGTTCCTATTTTTTTTCAATATGATTTGAATTCTATAATATTCCATTTCACAAAAAACTAATATATTTCTAAAGGAAGCAGGTACTTGAGAAAAAAAGAAAATATTTGGAAATATTAAATTCTAGAAAATAACTGAGGAATGTAATACCTATAACTATGGAATGTAATATAAAAATTTGAAACTACCGATGCTTCCATTATTCCTAGACAGCATAAGGCGAGCGTGAAGAAATTAACTAAGAAAGGTATTTGATGATGAAGAGTCGGAAATGAAACCGATCAATAAGTTCTGGTTGACTGTTGCTAAGATCACTGGAATGCCTAGACCATAAGTCGCTATGTCAGAGGCAACGAAAAATATTATCCAGTCAACCAGAATTTTCAGTATTTATTTTTATGTCGATAGGGATAAATATCTTGCGTTCTGGAAGCTTGAAATTACTTCGGGGTTAAAAGAGCAGCAGATATTGTTTTAACAATTCACTGGCAAGAATGTAATTTTAATCTATACACGTATTACATGCGTTAAAGATCTCCTGGAGATCAAAAGGACGAATTTTAGATATTTTAATCATATATATTTTTATATTTACACAAAATTATATTTTTATTGAAAATATTAATCCATTATTAATCATTTGTAGTAAACATCAGGAAGTCAGATTAAGTCATATCACTGATTCTCCGATCCGCCCGAAGGCACATGGATAAATAATACTGAATGACCGGATCGTCGCAAAAGCAACACGGGTGGGAGCTGTGGTGAAATCCTAAGGACCATCACCGGTCACGATACAATCCTTCCCTAAGGAAGTACGTCCCGTCATCGATGGGAGGAGCCAGAATCCCCTCCAACTCACCTTTTTGAATTCCCTCGAGAATGGTGAGATCTAACCACCCTGCCAGAAGCATCTCATCCTCATTACAAGATGTCCTCCACAGGTGAAGTCAGATTAAGGGGGAGATCACAGAATATCAGCTAATTTAACATGCGAAACTACAAAACCTGCATTACAAATAAGACTTTATCTTTTTTGAAATAAAATTGACATAGAAGAATATTGGAAAATTGATTTAAATAATTTTTAGTATAAATTTTAATTTTAAAAATATCATCTCAGATGAATATAATAATGGTATAATATAAACAGTAGATAAAAAATACAATATGATATTCAAATGGACAGAGATTAATTTACATATAATTATTACATTAAGATTACATAAGAGACATTAACATTAACATTACATAAGAGATTAATTTGCAAATAATTCTAAATGATATATTTTTAATTATGGCAGTTATACACAAGATTGATAGAAAACGTATATATCTATTCCTAAGTCAATTTTTATGGATTCTCCATTTCAAAAGATTAATTCATTACCTTCAATTAAATTGCAATGCTTGCCAATTTCGTGTCGAATACTCGCCACCAAAATAACATGCATTTAGCATAAAAAATTCAAGATAATCCAAACTATTCAAGATATATTAAAGTACCTCGTATGAATAAACTGCTGGCTTGATCACACCTGAATTTGCTATATACATTCTCCAAAGTATGTGGTTTTGATTTCAGAAGAAAGCAAATCAATTCACATTAAATTGGAAGAAAAATGCTTTTATACCGAATAAAAGCTTAAGCATTTAAAATTAGTGTACCTATGTAGGGAATGCATGGAACATTTTTTCATTAGTTGACAATTTCAGTGTCTAAGACAATTTGTTACTAGATCGAAAATTACTTACAAAATTCTTTTACCAAACAAATAACAGAGCTTATGCCGCATTCAAGGCATTTTGCCAAATAAAATACTTTCATCTAAATTATCTTACTACTATCAATCAACAGAGAATGATTCTTGTTGTGTAAATACGAAAATGTTTTTAATTAAATTTGGATCGATCTACAAACCTATTGGAACACAACGAACAGATAAAATTGCATTTGCAGCTGTAGAACCGACACCAACAAACTTATATGATAGGAAGTGCAGTTGGTTCAACAATTCACATTTAGATTATCTATTATAGATATTATTTCAAAAATAAATATTTCCATAACAGCGCAATTTCCTTTTATTGTGTGAATAATTCCAAATGGAATCAAAGAATAACAATACTCAAACCTCTGCAGAATTATTGCCATTCTTTAAAACAAATACCATTTATGAAGGAGACCTATAATTTTATCTCAATTATTCTAGTAAATTATTCTGCTTGAGAAACCTGTATCCTTGTTTCAAGAATATAGTCTATATTTTTCGCATTTATATTTAATCATTGTTGATAAAGGCAATAAACAGACTGAGCACATATTCTTCTTATATTACGTTATTGTTTTTTAAACAAAACTAATTCCATTAGTAATTTTGTAAATACCCCAAAAAATAATTAAAATATTAAGAACATGATAAGCATTCTTGGGACAATCTTACCTATCTTTGCTTACGTTTATATATTGCATTATATTTCTGTACCTTCTCCACAGACACTTAATTATGAGAAAGATAGGCTTAGATTACACAATTTAGTTTAAAGCATACAATATCAAGAACTGTATTTTGGGGACATATGGGCATCTATTTCTACCACCTAACATAATAATTAAATGCAGCCCTATTTTAATAAAGTATTAATTCATTACCGGTCAACGCAACTGTTGAAATTTCCAATTAACAAATATATACACTACAACAGTAGTTACGATTGATTTATACATACGACTGCAATAATTTAGAACACATTCGGATTTAGTTTCGACAATGAAATATCCAACAGATAATACCAATCAATATTATAGACTCAAATGGTAGTGATTTGTTTATTGATGTCATGGGTTAAGCAATTCAGTGAAAACCAGAATCAATAACTACGCATTTTGAAGCAGTTCCAAGTTATTTCATAGTGATTTTTTTTTAATTTTATCTTTTTTCCCAATGAATAGAAATGTGAATCTTGTTTAAAAATTTAAGAACAAAAACATATTGCAGAAGATTTTGATAGCCAAAAAACAAAGCAATAAAAATACCAGACTTCTTTATAAAATATTTATTATGAAATTAATAATAAAATATCTATGATTCCTAATAATAAATGATTAGATTTTTTTGGCAATATGACTTATTTACGGGGTTTCTTTTTCGGAAAAAAAAACTCCGAAGAGTAGATATCATAAATTAATAATTATGATCATTTGAAGTAATTACGTGATGTAAAATTCCTCCAACCTAGAATTCCTCGCAAAAATGCCAGTGTTGATTGCATCTCCATGGCTTTCTCTGAAGTCTAAATTATCTTTCCGCTAATATTTCCGAATTAATAAGATTATGAAACGGTAACAGCTTATTTAATGTAAAATTAAGATTATTGTCTAATCTCATATTTGAAATATATATACGCTGTGTGTTACATATACGATGTGGTGAAAAGTTTTTAAATAGAATGTCAAACAACCTACAATTCATGGGGTACCACGAAAAATCACCAGATTTCTTTCTCCTATGACCGCTTTGTAGTTACTACCATTTGCCTTGGCTTTTTTTAGTCCTGTGTGCGTGATATTTTGCAATAGAATTTCTCTGACTACATCACATCCAGTGCCAAAATTTGTACCGAAAAGACAAAAAAAAAGTTAATATTTCAATACCATCTGAGGTATGTTTGAAGTTGGAGAATTGCATACTATTGGATTAATTTAAAATATACTGAACACTTGTACCGAATAGACAAATTAACAGACAGACAAGAAAGCAAATCATGCCTTGTCATCCAGTTATCAGCTATATTTTTAAGTTTCCAGTCTCTAGCCCTTTAGGAGGCTGCATACTATTATATTAATTTAAAATTGATTAAAATTTTTTTGTTTTACCAAATAGGAAACTAAACAGATATACGAGAAAGTGAGTAAAGAATGTATTCCATATTTTCCCGAGCTATGTTTAAAGCCTCAAGCCTTTACCTCAAATTAGCATCAGGTTAAAATCGAATGTAAAATGTGTACTGAAATGTGTTGAACGCTGTGTACCGAAACATGTGTGTGTTTGATAGACAAACAGACAGATAAAAAAGTGAATTTATATTAAAAGAAAGTTGCAAAAATGGAATGAAAAATGTCATGCAATAGGTTTTTATGCATCAAGAAATATACCAAGCCTTAACCAGAACGCTGGATCTCCGTCAAACTATCTCACTTAAAAAGTTAAACGTTGCTTAATTTCCTTACTACAGCAAGCTCAAGTTCGACGTAGACATAGAAACACGGCTGAATCTCAAGAGAATCATACGCATTTACATGTGCTGATTTAGTTCCTGTTACCATTTTAGAACATTTAGCATGTTTTTCCTTTCACTGCTTTGCTTTTCGAAAGGAATGCGAATAATTTCGACTTATTGGAGCGATTCTAAAATTTGTCGCCCCATCCATTTCCCCACAACTTCATCCTTTCTTTCCTGCTTCGATTCACTACAAAGTGGTTTATTAAAACTATTGCCAGCATCTTTGTTTGTAATTTCACCATTTCGAGATTAAATTAATGCCACCCACGCTTTTGCAAAATTGCTTCGAAAACAAAAGTGATATTCAATACCAAATATTAGAATATCCTTGGTGGAATTATTAATAGAAGATGTTGTAGATTAAAACGGAGCTTCATGTGTAGCGAAATTAATTTGGTGAACGAATTAAGTTCACCGATTGGATTATAATTCACGAGTAAAATTATGTTCCTATATTTTTTTCAATACTTTTAAATTTCTGTCATTCAATAACTCAATTATAGAAATAACTATTTAATAAATCTTCAAATATGTATTTCAGTGAAAATGCATTGACTATTTAATTTGTGTATGGAGCTATTTAATTTGTAACCAATGCAATGAGCAACTTGGCTCATTAATATCCAAACAGAATAAAGGACTTTTCTGGATAAAATAAATGGATGAAACTGAAGAATTCTGAAACCAGTGATGAAGATACATATTAGTCAGTCGCAAAATGCATATATTAGCTTTTTTTTATTACATAAGCTTACTTCACACAAAAATTTTGAACTATATTTTTATAACATATGTATTCCAAATCTGAAAAGGATTGTAATTAAAAAAAACTAAATTGCAGTTTCAAAAACTGAAATTATATTAAATTAGACTAAATTACAAGAGATTAAATTATTATTTAGGTTATTCATAAATATGCTAAAGTTTATACGAATATATAAAATATCCATTTTAATTCTGGCGCAATAGCTAATTTCTACATTGTTTAAATCTCTCTCTCTCTCTCTCTCTCTCTCTCTATATATATATATATATATATATATATATATATATATATATATATATATATATATATATATATATATATATATATATATATATATATATATTAATAGGGGAATTATAAATCTTTCCTTATAACTATTATAGGTAATTTTAAACCGCTTCAATATACCGTAAGAGAGATCGACTTATCAATGTCTTTGTGTTAAAGTACATTTAAAAAAATAGCTAAAAGTTTGTGAAATCAAACTTTTATTCAAAAAAAAGTATGAGTGAAATTAGTTTGTGCTATATTTCTAAGAAAAAAAATATAATTTTCTAAGATTCTGTATTCGATTCTTCATCAATTATTATCATAACTTAATCAAAGCAGGCCTCAAGTAATTGAAACTAATAGCATTTCATAATACAACAATGAGATGCGATGATTATATTTAGATAACTTTGGTAATTTCTACAAAGTAAAAAAAAATAAATAGAAACTTCATAAGCTGTTTCAAAATTATTTGAAAACAGTTTAAATTAATTATTTAATTTTCTTTAAAAGTTTCTTCTTTTGAAATAATTAATTTAAAACATAATCTTTTTTTTTGGTGAAACAGACAACAAATAAGTACTTTTCACTTAAGGTGTTATCCTTCAAATTTGATAAATTCTTTTTTAATTTGTCATTGCAAAGTTTTATTTAAATCAATTAAGTTGTCAATTTAAATAAATTTTTTTATGAATTCAAAAAATTTGCATGGCATACATTGAAATTGATTATATTTCCTAAAAAAAGAGGTATTAAAATATATTTGAACAATTGTAGTGAAAAACATGACATATTTTATTAGTTGACTTTGAAACAAAATTTAAGCGGTTCAAACTTATAAGGTGCGTCTCAAAAAATCCCTAGTGTTGCTTTAAAATGGGACGTTAATATAACTAAATTAAACTTAACTTGAAACAAAAAATTTAAATCTATTTTCATTCAAAGCCCCTTTTAACTAATGAAAATTTACGATAACATTGATTCTATGTTATCGATAATCAGGGACAAATAGGAAGAAGAAAACTGAGTACTGATGAGATCGATAGTGGCAGGTGTGATCGTTTCAGATAAAGCGGGAATATTGAATATACGTTTTTTTAAGAGTGTAATCATCAACATAAATGAGTGATTATAAGCAGTTTAGGAAAAAGAAAATAGAATGAAATTGATATTTTTTTATCTGCACATCAGTTGACAAACATAAACATTTTGCAATTAATTTTGCTTAAACTTAAGGAAACACAGGAATCTGTGCAAATTTAAACTTTCTGCTGACCGTTCTAAAACCTTGCACCAGGAGTGTGTTTTGTTCTTTTTATGAAAGGAAAATTGTCCTCCCTTATGTTATTACAATTGCAAAATATTTCATAATAATAATAATAATAATAACAGACAAGTCAGAAAATCGTATCTGTTTATCAACTGTTTAATATAATTATATTTTTACACAGAAAAAATACAAAAGAACAATTTTATTATTTAAGGTTATTGAGTAAGTCAGTATGCGCATGAGTAGCTTACAGGATACGGGTGGCCAAGGATAGAAGTGCCGATTTTTTATGTTTAAATAAAAAAGCTATTAATTATCGGAAAAGTAATTAGCGATTAATTCTATAGCTATTATTTCTTTTCTATTTTTCTCAGCTATTTTCTATTATAAAAAGCTATTATTATTTCTGAAAAGAAATATTTAAATTTAAAACTTGTAAATATTAATTGCATATATAAAATTAAAAAAAAAAAAAACTAAAAATATAGAAAAGTGTTTTTTCTCTTTTTGAAAATTTAAAGAACTTTCGGAATTTCACACAAGTGCATGCCACATAAAAGTGAATAACTAATAAAAATTTTAGATCGATATATAGATTTTTTTAACATTCGATTTTATTATTAAATCTGAATAGTTTTACGGCGATTGTTACACTGGCAGTAACTACTATTGATTATTTTCTAATGACAGTCTCCACAATATAAGACTTTTTCTTTTTCAATAATTAATACACATTTTTGTTTTTTAAATCGTCCTTTTTTGACACCATTTGAAATCGAACTAAAACAAAAAAATTTTTCTATCCCAGAATTTGGAAGGTAAAAGCATTTTTCGACACCTTTTTTTGATAAATTATAATATTTTAAAAAAATAGTGCAGATATATTTCTGAGTTTATTTACCCGTTACTCCCTTCTATGGCACGCGTACTTAAGTGGAGATCAAAAATTTTCGTTCAAATTTATTTTAATAAACATTACCAAATGTATGCTGTTTTTAAAATTTACTCTTGAACCAATTAAGTTATAACATTCTTGGGGAAGTGACGTATATATGAATAGAATATCTCATAGAATCCCAAAAACATTTGTCTTCTGTCTTTTATCTCTTCTTTTGGAAGGCTATTCTAGTCCCCATTATTTATTTTATATCGATCGAGTTAACTTAAAGATTTTTAACTTAGAATGTGGTTTTGATAATCAATATTAAATTAGAAATTCTCTAGTCGGGAATTACTAATTTTTATGTTGAAAAGTATGTCCTAATATGTTAAAAAGCATAGCCTATACTGATATATTGAAAAGTATATATATCTGCTCATATTTAACATATATATATATTTGAGCAAAATGCAACTTATGGTATATTGATATCTCAAAGATGTAGGAATTAAGCATTGCTTGATTTGCTCAGATCCTGGAAATGAAACATGCGACATGTTATATTATAAGGGAAAAATGTGGTACGTGTAGCAGATAATTGATCAATAAAAATGATTTTTCTATGAAAAATTAACATAACTACTCCTTTCATTGATATTAATTTTACATGTTTGTCATTTTATATGCAGTAATATGCTTTGTTTAATATAGTGGGATATAACATCCACATATTATAAACAGAAAATAGGAAGCTTGTTTCAAACTTTAACTTCTCCAAGACATGAACTATTATTCTTAGAATAATTCTTTGAATTCATTCTACTAAACAGATTAGCATAAAAATAGAGAATTAGTATATTGATAATTTTATTTCATCATTTTTTATAGCATTGCAAAACTTAATTCATGTTTTACTAGAAACAAGTCGCTTGCCATAAAATTATAAGATGAAATTATTTTCTGTACTTTAATTAAACAAAAGTATCTTAACTTGAAGGGCTAGAACAAGGTCATGCAGGAAATAAGAATGATTGAATCTTAAGTCTATATTTTCTCCCCGAATTTGACTAAAAGTAAGTTTCCAGGTTAGATCTAAGGTTGCAAATACAACGCTGATAAACAGTTACATAAACATTCAGATTCAGTTTGTCCTTGGTAGTTCTCAAAACGAAGCTACCGAAATTCTTCTCAGTGAAAAATTAAAAGAGAAAAGCTAAAATTTACGAAATAATACTTAAGAAAGAGAATACTTTAATTTAAAAGTATATTCTGTCTTTTATGTCCCGTAAATATTTTACTTCCCTTTCAGAATATCTACATTTTAGAAACGATTTTATAGAATCAATTTTAGAATGTATTAAAAAAATATATTTTTATATATTTAAAATATATTTTTAAATATAATTTTACAGTAAGATATTAAAAATATATTACTGTTACATTTATTCTATAAATTATACAGTAGCATATGAGAACATGGAGGGTAAAATGAATTCGTTTGTTTATTGCTTGGGATTAATAATGCATTTTAAAGGATAGCGGTATTAAAGAATAACCGTGAAACCATTGATTGAAAACGTTTTGATGAGAAGATGATTTAAATTATCTTTTTATATTCTGAATACAATGTAATCTAAACCCTGAGAAGCAATAGTAAATCGGAACAAAGAATATTAGTTTCCTTTAAATTTGGTTTTTATTTAAGCATTTCCTTTGATAACATTTTTAAATTTCTTGAAACTCCTAAAATAAATGGAAAGTAATAGAAAACATTAAACTGATACTTATATCTTGTAGAGTTAGAATAAAAACCAACTTAAAGATATTCCTTTTTTTCAGTTGCCTAAACTGATAGTTGGAAAACGGTATTCTTTAACAGAGTATTCCTTAACGCTTTAACGGTGTGCTCGCCAGCAAATTTTAAATTCTTAAGAACCTGAATAAATATCTTTTCACGGGCAAAAAATAAAAAGAAATGTTTAGTTTTAAAGTATTATTCTGCAAAATATTTTCTAAGCTGCTGCTGACGTACAAAATGGATGTGCTTAGTTTTGTATCTAAGTTGCTATTTTTTTACTTAAGCAAAAATAATATTTGAAACATTTAGAACTAGAAAAAGTTGCACTTTCTATTGTTCAAAATAGAATAGTTCAAGTTTTCATTGCGTGAGAAGGCTCTGAAATTGCAAATTAAATTTATGATCAAACAATAAACTTCCTCGCTTGCAGTAAATGTGTTTTACAAAATCGTAAAACTGACTGTTTCAAAGTTTTCTTATTAATTGGTGGGAAAGTAGTAAAAGGCGCAATTTTATTTTTACGGTTTCCATTTCCGAGAAGGGAGGCTGAAACTATATTTTAAAGTTATAGTTTAAGTTTTAAAATAATAAAAAAAAGAAAAGAAATTATGTGACAGAATATATTTAAAATTGAAAGAAATAATTTGAGAATGAAAGTTTGGAATATAATGTTACAATGTTTCTTGTAAATCGTATTATTAAAAAAAATAAAGAAAGAAATTCATTTTTTTGTATTGATATCTATTTGAGTTGACATACTAATTTTTTTTCTAAATATGAGGTAAGTCAGATAATAAAAAATTATTTTTAAATTTCCAGCATCATTTTTCTATATGTTGATAATGCATTTCCATTATAGAAAATTTATTATAATAGTCAAAAATTTTGACCTCGAGATTTTGGCCTATATCTAAGTTTCATACATTTCCATGTTTAAAAAACGACATTTTTGGCATTATATTTGTCTAGGAACATAATAGGAAAAAAAACAGCTTTGAGCAAGAATAAATTTGGTGAATGCGCCAAATTTGTTGATCCCTCTTAAATTTTAAGAGAAATTCCTTTACAAACAATTAAAAATTTACTCTAGCTCTTCAAATACAAATGAATTCGATAACTTCAAAATGGAAATGACTAAATAAATGAAATTTGGTATAAAGATTTAGAGTCTAAAACATGGAATTATAATATAGATTCCAATGAAATTTTGAGTATTATCTGCTTCGTGTTTAACTGTCTGTCTGTTCTTCATATTTTCATACAAGGAAACACAATATCCCATAAATGCAGTGACTTAAATCTATGAAAACTGGTGTGTATTCTTGTGACAAAAACCAAAATACCAACTGAATTTTTGGCAAAAATATAATTATTAAATTCCTATTTTGGAAAATGAAATTTTGAAAAAAGTGCTCGAAAATGCAAGCTCATATGATGATTTAATAAAATTATTAGATTTAAAAAAAGTCTTACATTTTGTAGCAATATTTGTCCGTCTGCAAAATTTGTCTGTCTGCTATCCAAGGTCTGCAATTTTATGCCAGGAGGAATAATACCATTAGCTGAGAGTATATGAGAAATGTCCTTGGAGACCACTCCGACTAGTTTGTTGTTTCAAATTTTTGATGCATAGAATAATGAAATAATTACCATTATTAGTTAAAGCAGACACAAATGAATGCACTTATATAATTATGTCATTAGTAAATGTAAGAAAATAATTAATTAATACCTAATATATAACACAATGCTTTTAATGAAATGCTCCTTATTTATTAAAATGATCCAATAAAATTAAACAAGTATTCTATAAATATTTTACATTGATACGTTAAAATAAATTGCAAAAAGTCGTTTTTCAATATTCCTTTCAAATATCTATTCGACAAAAGTAACCATACGGTTACTTTTAGAACCATACTATTTCCTTTCGGTATGACATCTGTCTTTCAGCATATATTCGTAAGTTAATCTTCATTTCTTATTATAGTCGATCAGTTTTCCTTTCAGTATTCTGCAAAACCATGTTTCCAAAGTCGTTCTTTTGTAATTTATTGCTTGCTTATAAATATAGCTTTTAGAATATGAATTAATCATGCGTTTCCGCTCGTATATTTTCAATCGTTATTCGCTCAACTTGCAGCCTGATTTTTATTTAATCTGTGGTTTTTCAGCAACATTCTTATTTTTTTTCCATTTTTCATTTCGGGAGTTTTCATTTTTATTCTTTCAGCAGCTAAAAATTTACAAAAGGAAACATGTTTCTTTTGAGGCAGGATTCAAATTTTCAATTTCCCTATTATTTCTTATCCTATGACAGGAAATTTGTAATATAATAATAATGATCCATTTGATCTTATTAGAGATAAAATTTAAAAAATATTTCAAATGAGGAAAGTATCTCAAAAGTAAGCATAAAACCTTATCAAATGAAATGCCAAAAGAAGGCGAAATTAGTCAATTAATGTACTAATTAATTAATTGACAAGGAAAACGTAATATATCTTTCTTGCCTAATCATTTTCCTCAGTCGCAACATATATCAAGAGAAGGAATAAATATTGCATTTGTTTTCAGAAGAAAATAGTTTAGGATTTTTAAAATATTAACAATGGCATACAATGTCTTAAAATTTTAATTATTAGAATGATGGTTTCTGTATTTAACATCGATTATAAGAAATATACATCCCCTATGAGAAAGTATGCAAAAAATTACAAAATTCCCTCTAAAAACGCTTTTATTCAATATTTGATAGTAAATAAATATAAAATTTTATCGAATTTTCAAATATTGGTATGCCATTATCTTCTGTACATGCTTATCCTCTACTGCTCCAATTTTAAACCCATTTTTTTAAAAAAAAATTCTTGATGCCTACACAAACGATAAAAACGGATAAAACGCTATTAAAATATTTGTAATATTTAAACACCTTTTCAAATATCTCTTTTTAATGCAAATTATAAACTAAGCAAAAAACTAAAAATTATTTCACTCTTATAATCATAATTAAATTGTATTATGTAAATATTTAAAATGAGACTTTGAAAAGACATACATAATAATCTAGCCGGCAATGAAGCTGAATTAGAATATCTGATCCTTCGCATAAGTTTCTATATCCGGAGACACTACATACATATATATTTAAAGATTTATTTACACACTGTTAAGCGAAATTAGAGTTTCAATTTACCCCTTGAATCAGATAAACTCGTTCGTCTTCCTGAAATCTTGAATAACTGGCAAGGGATTGAATTATGAATGCTTATCTCTAAGTGGACACTTATATTAGTATCCATAATTGCTGCTAAATATAGATTTATAAAGACACATAAATTTGTAGATGGATTCAAATTTAATCTGTTTTCTAGTCACTATTTCTGGCTTCATTTCTCTTTAGACTAAGAAACTATAATCTTGGAATTCAAATATTCAGTTCAAATAAGTTTTTTTAAAGTATTAATACTAAAATTGATACGTCACAATAAATTAATTAATTCGTTTCATGAAAAAATTTAAACTCTTTATAAAAAATTAATTTTGCACCAAAATTGCACAGAGATAAGAAATGTTTCGAAGTGTGGCACATGTAATGAGTATTTGGACTGAAATAACTCCTATCAGGCTTATAAGACTTAATTACGACTGTCTAAAGTTAAAAAGGGTATAAAATCAATTTATTTAATATCAATTCCAGCCCTTTTAAAAATTATTTTTCAGATTATTATTATCAGTGGAATAACAAATTTTTATTTTCATTGTGTATATTTCTAATGTAATATTTATGAATGTTGAAAGAATAATGGCATATATTTTAAGTATCATTGGCAATTATTAATTGAAAATTAGAAATAATTATACTTTGTTAAATCTTTTTCCTAAAATCGAGCTATAAAAAACTAATTTTTAAAATATCAAAAATTCGATGAACAAAAAAAAAGTTTTACAAAAATGAAGATCCTATATTTTTGAAACATTGATGAAGGAATCAAGTTCAGAAACAGGAAGAAGTTATTATCATCAAAAAAAAAAAAAAGATAAAAAAATCATAGAAAAATTTGAACATAAAAATCGAATGTTTTATTGGTTTGGTTTGGCTATATTAACGTCCCATTTGAAGCAACACTAGGGCTATTTTGGGACGGACCTCGTCATTTTGAACCACGGTCAGATGACGAGGACGACACAAGAGCTGGCAGCCCCCTCTCCACATCAGCGGGAGGACGTTTGGTCATGACGGATTTAACGTGCAACAGACCCCCTTACACGACGGTTCTTCGGTGGAATCGGGTCACGAACCCGAAACCCTCCGGTTCCGAAGCCGAGACCTTACCACCAAGCCACCGAGGCTCGAATGTTTTATTGGAATTAGAAACAAAATAATCTTTAGTTTCATTCTTGTCTTTGCTTTGCTTTGCTTTCCAACTTGAAGTTTTATTTTGAGAGCAAAACAAAAAGTATACTAAAATGTAATAATAAAGTATACAAAAAGTATACTAAAATATAATAATAAAGTATACAAAAAGTATAATAAAAGATTTTAAAAAAAATGCAAAAGAAATGCCACAAAAAATAAATATCTCAGCACGACAATGATCAAGCCTCAAATAATAGAATGTTACGAATGCCAAAAAATCATTGTAGGAAATTTAACAATTTTTTTTCAACAATTTTTGCTAGAATCAAAACCATTTCCTTCTGAAACTCTTTCCTTAGATATTTGTGTCTGAAGCATTGCACTTTAGAGGATGCCTTACTCACATATGGAGCCCCGTATTTACTTGATTCACTTCGTGGTAAGCATAAATGAAAAGCGTCCCGGAATCTCTGATATTTTTATACAAACATCTTTTCGGGATGCATTATTTACTAGGTTTGGATTTAAAAGTTTCAATCCAGCATAAACCAAACATTCGTCTTCCGTCAGACTTCTTTTTAAAATGATACCGATTCATAAATGAAAATGTGGCACATTTTAAAATCAAATAAGAACAACTTTTTTCAAAACTTTTGTATCTATTCTCAGAATGTACACAGATCGAAGATTTTTCGAAAATTAATACAAAATCTGATATTTTGGCTGAGAGTTTAAAGTATTTGTTTTGAGATATTGAACGAAAATTATACAATTTTAAACTATGATCTATTTAAATTATTAAATGAATATATTGAAAAATAAGTAAATATAGTTATTAATAATTAGTTAAAAATTAATATTTTAAATAATTAATAATAAATACTAAAAAATTAATATTTTAAATAATTAATAATAAATACTAAAAAATTAATATTTTTACATAATTAATAATAATGTCGAAAAATTAATATTTTTACATAATTAATAATAATGTCGAAAAATTAATATTTTTACATAATTAATAATAATGTCGAAAAATTAATATTTATTTTTCTCATGGTGACATAGTTAAGGCATTTATTGTTAAATGTATTATTTAATAATCTTGGTAGTATCCTGCTTTGAATTTTTTTTCTTGTATATTGTAGTGAACTTCATGTTGAGCTTGTATAAATTTTGCGAATAAATATGCAAAAAAATGTGTATAGTTTATTATGTGCATTTATTATCTACAAATATTAAACTATCAGCTTTTGATTGCCTAGATTCAAAATTTGATATATATTTTGAATTTTATATCGAAAATATATATAGTATTTCGTTAATCCTGTTTTTCAAGTTACTGGGAATTCCTTTTACAAATGAGAATTAATGCCGGCATCCTGGCCCTAGAGGTATTACATCTTCACTGTGATCTGGGCGTCCCGAGCTCGAATCCCGGTTCGGGCATGGTTGTTCTTCAACTGTGAGGTGTGTGAATATACTCCCCTGTAAAAAGGGGTTGTGCAAGCGAATGTGTGAGTTTCATCTTCATATGAGCTAGAAGGCAGACTTCGGGTTTCGGGTCTCAAGGGTCTTTACCCTCAGAAGCTACTGCACCCCCTTTTTGTGGTAATTGTAGTGAAAACTTGTAGTGAAAGTAAAAAGACTCAAAGTAGGGCACCATTACTATCCACAAGAGTTCTTTGTTTCGTAATTGAATGACATTTCTTTGATAGCCTCCTGAAATCTAATGAAATTTGCATCAAAATCCTCCACCACTTATAAGGACTAGAGGTATATGATAAGATATTTTTTTAAGGAATATTTGATACGCGAAGAGGCTTAAAAATTTCTGATAAGGTAAAATATACTTATAAATACTTACCTCATATAAAAATTAACGTTTATTTTCTAAAAATATGCTTTTGTGTTGTTTCTGGTATCTAGATTAGTCGATAAAAATAATGTTTAAAAAATGATTTTCTGAAAAATAATGATTTCAAGAAATGATCACAAAAATACTGATATGTAAAATTGTACCTCAATGACTTAAGTTCTATAATAAATATGAATTAAGGTGATCCGATATTGATAACTAAAGAGTTTTGTATTCTGGTTTTCATTATGTTTGAAATATAGAAAATTGGGCTTTATCAGATATCATTTTCGAAAAGTTACGAATTTAGGTTGTATTGTCACTGAATTTAGCAATTTTTTCAAGCAATATTGCATATTTATCTACAATAAAGTTCAGTAATTTTCATCAAAACAAAACCTTACAAAAAAACAAAAACTTAATTTTTATATGTATCAAGTTATCTATATTATATTTACATATTTTATGTAAATCTTATTATAGATGTAAGTTACATTACATTTACATATTTTAATAAATGATTTTCTCATTTTTCATTCGTAGAAAATTTCATAGCTGACGAATTTTAAATGAATTTATTATATTTCACTGATACTTATGTTTAATATTGAGATTTTCAGGATATTTAATTAGAACTTCACAATAATACTTTAATTCTCTTCACTATTTTGATATCCAGTTCTTTCTGGATAAAAATTTAAATTAAAAGTCTGGAAAATGTTATCATACAATGGGAGTTTTCATTTCAATCTATTAAATATTAATGTTGGTATGAGTAATACGAAAGGAATTCATGATTTATTTAAATTTCTATATTCAATTATTTGATATTTTGGTTCTGATTTTTTTTTTTCAAATATTTGTTATATGAATAATTATTTAGTTTGCCAATAATAAGAAATAAATTGATAATATTTTTGAAAAAAACGTCAATGAACAGAAATTACAGCAACACTAAAAATTTATATTTTATTAAGAAATTTTAAATTCTGAATCTTGCTATCTTTTCTTCTTTCAAAACTAATGTTATTAAAAAGTGATGCTTCTTTACTAATTTGCAATTTTCTGAAATAATATTTTACATAATTGTACGACAATTTAAACTTTTTACCTTTGAATCTGAAATTCCAAAGTGTTAATTGGCTTTAATCGCATTGTGTTATAATGCCTCTATGGAACCAATGATATTAGACTTATTTCATTTCAATTTTAAGAGTTAAATTATTGTTTTCCCTAATAGATTTTGTAAAATCCTATTTTAAGCTTCATTTAGACTTGAACATATTTTGTGTCACTTAATACATATGACGAATTATTTGACCAGACAATGTAAATAAATTATTTTTAAAATTATAATTTTTTTTTTATATTCAGTGTTCCATTTGGGTGAGGATCACCCTCTCTTATAATCATTCGGTTTAGTAAGATGTTGTTCTTTGTGATAAGAAATTTTCGTCATCCAAATCAGCGAAAAAAGTTTCTAGTGGAAGGAATTAGATATATTATATACTGCATGCTACAGACGAAAACGGCATATTCTCTGTGGAATTAAATTTTTCAGTTTGAGTATCCCCTTGAGAGAAGAAAGGAAAAACTTTCCCGGAAAGCCTGAGACTGAATTTCAGACTAGAAGAAGCTCTCGCAAGAACCGGTAGAATAAGATGAAGAATATAAATGAATTTCCACTAACCATAGCAAAGACATGACGTTAACACTCCAAAAATTAAAGATCGGTAAAAAAATATATGTTTTAAAATATCAATCACATTCATTCTAAAATAATACTACTTAATCAGTTCCGTATAACTTCCAAATCAATGAGAAGACATTCAAATTGTCATTTTATGCTGCTCTGAATATATATAATAAATATCAAAATGTTTATTGATATTTTATGAATTTAAATATTTATTGAAAAAAACTTACCTTAATCATTTCAGTTCCGAATAACATATTGCCAGGTCATCTTTTTCGAGAAATAATGATAAAAACACAAAATCCTAATGTTCATAAATTAAAGAATTCATGGCACAAAATGTTACACATTGTGACACAAAATTTTAATTTAAAAAGCAGTTGATATTACAAAAATTCATTCTGATGCATCTAAAAACAAGCATATGTGAAATGTTTCGAAGGTTTCATGTGTGAGTTTTATAGATTGGTTTAAATCAAATATTTTTATATTGTATGTTTATTTTGTGGTATAATAAGGCTGGAATTAAATAATAATGTGTTGTAGTACAATTATTCCAAAATACATTATCTTGATATTAATTAAATTTAGAGTTGTTTTAAATTTTAACTTGTTTTTAATTGGTTAATAACAATCATAACTGTGCGCTTCCATCACTATAAAATATTCTAACAATTTTTTGACATTATTACAAAGATAAATAAAAAAAACAAATCTATGGAATAATATTGTGCAATCTACAAAATTAAAAACGTCTGTGGAAGAATTATTATTATAAAAAGTCAAAATATAAGTGCTAAGTAAATATCACAAATATCCATTTTGAAATAAAAGAAAATTGTCTTCTAGTTGCCGAGTATCTCCGAGACATTTTTCTCTGCATCTGCCTGGGCTGTATCTTCCCTTATTCAGATAAGCTCTTGAAGAATCGTTTCGCCCTCTTTTTCGAAAATATTGGCACATATAAAACGAAAGCTAAGATTGATGAAGAAGCCTACAAAATTTCAAAAAAAAGTGAAGGTAAGGATAAACATTTGGAGTTTTATAAAATGAGATAGAATAATATTCTCTGATTTCTTCACAAACGCGCATAAAAGTAACTTCAATATAAGATTTAAAAAAATATTATATTTCAAAATTATATTAATTTTGCTGCAATATGACAAATAAAAAAGGAACCCGCATTTTCTATAAAAGCTCCACAGACAGCAAATGAGTGCCTTATTGCGACTTTCATCTTTTAAAACCAAATTTATTTTATTCTATCTTTCGATTTTCCACTAATCTTTAAAATTAATTCGAAAGTAAATTTTTCGTTTCACATCATACTTTTGCATTTGATGCTATTTATACAGATTGTACAGAAGATACTATACTGTTTTATAAATACAAATGAAATTATGTTGAGGGGATATTTTATAAAAGCCTCAAAAGTGACATCTGCTCTCATGCAACCGAACACTGGTGAAGAGTTACTCCTTTAATTTAATTAGTATTAGTTACATTTGGATATATGAACTCCGTTTTCATGTGGTCTTCGCATAAATTCATGGATCAATTTTTATTTTACTGGTACTGAATTTTACAATGACTGTCCTAATAAATAAGGAAATTACTCCTGATTCTTTTAAAAGTGCGCATGCTATAAGTAATTCTCCTTTTGTTAGAAAGGATCTCATGAATTCAAGTCATACCTTTCTAAGAAATAACAGTGTTCTATTTTATTTACAACAACCTTATCAATGAAATATTCTAATATTATTAAGGAAATTTTTTCCTTTAATATAACTTTTTTTATATTATAGGAATATATAATAATAAAGGATATAAAACAGGATATATAACAAAGGATGATTTTTGGTTGATTTACAAACGTATACATTGGTTGGTTGAGCTGGTATAGAAATGTAATTTTATACCAGTTTAACTTCAAAATATTCTTAATTTTCTGTACTATTTCAGAAGGCAGCAACTAATCGGTGCAGTCTACAATCAGTTCTGGCCACAACATCAGTTTTAGCTAGCACCCTGGCCTAGGGGTAGCACATCTTCCCCGTGATCTTGGTGTCCCTGTCCCGAGTCCTGGTTCGGGCATTGTTGTTATTTACCCTGTGTTTAATCTGTGAAGTGTGGGAAAGAGAACCCCCCTCCCCTTGTAAAAAAAGATTGTGCAAGGGAGTGTGTGAGTGTGTCGTCTTCGTATGAGTTAATGTCAGACTTCTGTCCTCGGGTGCTCAGGGGTCCATACATTCAGAAGCTACTGCACCCCTCTTTCTCTGGTGTTTGACTTGGATTGAATTGGAGTTCAATCCAAGGGGGATAAGCAAAAACAACAACTTTAAGTTTTATCATAATTTATTAGTTAGTTATAAACTAATTGTAGCGATTATGTCTTTCAGATTGATAGTAGAATACTATGCCGTGCCGAGGATTCTCAGCATTAACTGATCAACAATCGTCCTGTAAGCAGTTTTCTCTACTCTACAGCTGTTATCTTACATTTGATATCCATCATATGCAAATATCTATTCTAAATAATATTCAAATTTTGTGTTTTTTTAAACTATAACCAAATTTTTGTTCCTTGATAGATATGTTATGTAATAATTCTTCAGTGTCTTCGGATGGAATAATATTTGTTGGGGGGGGACAAAACTTTGGATAATGATATATCTGACATACTTGGGAAAGCATAAGTAGCATATTCACCGCTCGTAGAAGTAAAAGGAAGTCCTGTAAACTTGCCATAATGCGACTTTGCACAGGTTCAGTATACTTAGTTTTTTTTTAAATTTAATTATATATGTGTATAATAAGTATATATGTGCGTCTATTTGCATAGATTTCTTTGTAGCTTCAGTGAAACTGTTATTGAATACTTATTTTTTGTAAAACACGTCAACTGATTAATTAAAAACGTAAAAATTATTGATAGATTATTAAAGTTTCTTAAGAAATCCCATTAAACTAATAAAAAAATTTATTAATAGGCATTTTTTTAATAATTTTTCTAGTTTTTATAAAAGGCCTTTTAGTTAAAATATCGTGTTAAGGTAATAATTACGGCAAAAAGATTATTCGTTTATATATGATTAGAAATATCTTTTTACCATCTTAAACAGTACTTCTAATTAAAACCGAAATACTTATGTTTATAAAGTACGCTGAGTGGAGATTAAAATTAATATATAATTTATCGAAACTAATTCGGTATGTTAAAAGCTGAATATTAAATATAATGTATATAGTTTTTAATGTATATTTTTAAACAAAGAAGCATGAACTAAATGCATGAATCTCTTATTCTACTCATTTGGAAATTTTTCAATGCAATTAACTCCAAATCATGCAATTAAATACAACATTTATCGTTAACATTAATACAATTTTTATTTTCTTCGATGTTTATTCGTTTGAAATCAAGAAAAGAGCACTTTCTAAGTACGTAAAAAAATATTCTTGCTAGAATTGCAAGTTTTCTCAATCATTGCGCAACTAAAATCATTTGGATTTCACATCAGATAAATCGCAATTCTCCATTCATCTTTGTGAAACCCGATTTAGTTTTTAAATGATTCCAGAGGAGAAAACAACAATTAAGAAATTAAGAATTTTTCGGAAATGCAAATACTAATTTTCGAAATTGAGGGCAGGGTAAAAGCCAAAGTCAGACAAAGAAACTTCCTTAATTACCTCAAGAGAGCCGATAATGAACGAGATTCTCTTACATCTTAAGCGAACATCTGTCGCTAGTGTGACGTAGATAATGAGCCCTATTTGTATCTGAATTGTTGTGTTAATTCCTCGATAAATACAATTTGCTGTAAAGAAGAATTAAAATTAAAAAATGAAAACAATTTAAAAGTAATTCCAATTATCTCTTTCTGGGGATGAACACAGAATTTGTGAATTTAAAATAAGCGGTTCAGAGAAAATGATCTTTATATATATATATATATATATATATATATATATATATATATATATATATATATATATATATATATATATATATATATATATATATATATATATATATATATATATATATATATATATATATATATATTAGAAATAGGGTGGCTGAAAAAAAATAATCTCACCTCTTGATTAATTTTTCTTTGGCTCTAAAATAATATCCCATGTGCATTTTTTTTTTTTTTATAAAGCTTAAAAATCACAGATTTTTTTTTTGAGTTTAGAAAAACAAAGATAACAAGAGCCAAAAGTTATTAATTATTTTCTTTCTTAATGCATTCTTAATATTTTCTTTATTATTTATACATGAGTTAATTATGAATTATGTTTATTAACTGAAACGCTGGAATATTTTTAATTTAATTTTTGCTGTTGATTTACTTAGTATTTCCATATATATCAATAGAACGTGGGTTCTTCATTTATATGTTGTGTGCTTTGGAAATGTACATGGATTTGAAGTATGTATTTGTATCTTATGAAGTAAGGATCAAAATGTTATATTAATATCCTAGATATCATTAATTTAGTTTTGCTACAAATTTAATTACATGATTTACATTTAAATGAAAATATTAAAAGTATAACAATGTATGCTGTTGAAAACTTTAAATAATCTAAAAAAGAATAAAAATAGTTTTGTGTCTGAAACAGCATTAATTTAATAATTATATTCATAATATTGTTAAAATATCTTTTTTAGTTTCACAAGTAAATTATAAATTTCTTTATTTCTCAACATAATTAAAAATACTGTCATTAACTTTATTGGAAACAAATCACAGAAATTCTTAAATAAAAATTTTATTTCAATCAATCCGAAAATTGAATAAACATATTTCTCTGTAAACTTATTATCATAAAGGAACCAAGACTTCTTTGATATGCACATATAATTGTTTTTCTTCCATACAGAAAACGGTAAAGACGTTTACAAGAATATAAATACAAAAATCAGTTATCTACTGAATTCTATTCCAGATTCAATCAAAAATATAATGACAAGCACAACATAGGCCCAGATTTTTATTCAGCAGGCGTATTCGCTTTTTAATAACTATTCTATTCTCTCATAACTATACACACACAATAGGATTCACAATATCTTACAGCATTTGTTTTCACAGCATATATATTCGCATAACATTTACAATATTTCTTCTTTTACTTATGAATATTTAGGAAAATATATCAAATAATAGGCAAAGAAAAAGGCTTCTAAAAACAGTTAAAATTCACTTAGTATTAAGATTACTACTCATAACTTTATATTATATAGGTGAATCTTCATATTGATTATTTTTGAATTGATAATTTCTAATGTTAATTTCTTTTTAGAAACTGGAGTCTAAGATTCATATATTTTACAATTATCAACAAAAGTGGGGTGATACATTGGTAGATAAAAGTTATCGATTTTTAAGGAGATTTCGGTGAAATATCATTTTTTTTAATTTCATAACTTGTATTTCAGTCGGAAGATAAAATGATTACAGATTGATAAATTAAAATGGCAGATGAATGCATTTATTTTAAACAAGAGTCATCCTATTCGATACACCTATTTAGAACAAAACATTTACTATTTTGAAATATAAATCAGAATAATAACATTAAAATTTTTTTTTTCAAGAATCACATTAAAATTCAAAGTAAACGTTATAATTGATATTTAAAAATGTTAAATGACCATGTTTTAGTTTTAATTGTTTCATAAAATATTGATGATTTATTAAGGAAATTAATACAATTGTTTTTAATTAATAGCCGCATAAAGTATTCATAATAACTCATTTCACAGAAAACCAATCGATTAAAAATTAAATGTCGTAGGAGCATAACACGAGGCAAATAAGTGCATACGTATACGTGTATAGCAAGGCTCTGACAACTCTGGTCGATAGATTGATCAAAAACAAAAGAATTACTCATATATAGTTCTTTTTAGAATTTTTAATACAGAAAATACATTAAAAATATATCATATTTGGATTAGTCATGGTGCTTTCTATTCGTTTATAATAATGTATAGGAAGTAATTAAAATTAATCGATAGGCCGATAATTGCTTTTGCCTTTCATTTTTTTATGGATTTTTATGAATCATATTTAAAACCATAATATTTATTTACAAATGCGTTAGTTTTGATTATTGTGCTATTTGTTTTTAGATTCTAATGACTTAACTGGGGATCAAATTTATATAATCAACAGTTTTTATACAAGTATCATTCTGCTTTGAGAAAAAATGATTTATGTTAGTATTCATTATAATCAATATTTCCACTGTCTTCATCCCATCAGCAAAGTAAACTTAAACAAGTTTTTATTAATATACATTTAAAAAAAATAAAAATAAACACCAAAATCCAAATCATTACTAAAGTAGAACGTATTGTTATATATTTACATATATTATTTTCTAATAATACTGTTTCATTGCCATTTTAAATGTATTACACAAAAACAGTAGTTTCACCTTATTCAAAAATTGAAATACGGCATTATTATAATTTTTGACACTATTTTTCATTCATATACTAATAAATATTCATAAAATCAATTTAACGTGGTGTTAATGTATTTTAAAAATACATAACTTCTCCTTTTCAAATTCGCCTCTCTTTAGTGGAATAATATTTTCGTCAGTTCTTTTAATATTTTCCTCATATTTTTCGTTTCAGTATCAATTTTTTTTTTACCATTCCAATTGCAAATAGAATAAAATTTTATTCTTTTTTATCATTCCAATTGCAAATAGAATAAATTGCAATCCAATTGCAAATAGAATAAATTGCAATCCAATTGCAAATAGAATAAATTGCAATCCAATTGCAAATAGAATAAAATTCTATTCTTTTTTACCATTCCAATTTCAAATAGAATAAAATTCTATTCTTGACATATATATATAGCAATAATTCTTTAGAAAAAGTCGGGTGTTTCGCTTTTTAGGGAGAAGATAATACAGATGTCAAGACACCTTAAAAGTCACCCTCAGGAAACACGACAAAACTTGCAAGTCAACTCTGACGAAAGAGATTAACAAATGTTACACGCAAACATAACATATATTACCCCTTTTAATTAACATGTCTCCTAGCATAAATCAATCAAGTCCATGCTTCATTTTGATGTTTTATTTATTTTGTCATTTTGCTTGTTAAAAATAACAATAGATTGGTAATAAGTAGAACTAAATTTTCGGGAAATTCAACTTAAATTATATATATGTATATATTTCTGAACAATAAACGAGTTCTTGTATTTGGGGACAAATTATGCGCTGAATTACTTTTCCGAGTACAAAAGGTTAAAAGGACTTTTCTCAAGCATAGATGGTTCGAAATGTATAGGAAAGAAAATCAGTATCCGTTTGATCTAATTCGTGACCTTCCCTACCTCATTCATTAATTATACGTTTTTTTTTTTTTTTTTTTTTTTGTTAGAGACCTCGAATCGTCTAATAAAATGCCACACTTACGGCTTACTCGATTATTTACACAGACGTAAAATCGCGTTTTTTTTTTGTTCAAATTTCAATGATCTATGAGCTTAGTTTCTGAGTAAGCAAGACATTGTCGAATAATTGCAACACAATTAAAAGATGTTTTGATTTTAAAAATGTATATGAATCTATAATAGAGAAAAACCATTTAATAACAAATGATGCCTAATCGACGCTAAACTTGTAATCAAAATATAGATTAAATAAAAAAATAAAAAGTAATAAAAGTTCTTCTAGAACTGCTTTAAAAACAAAATTCAAAAAACACATATATAAACTTATTCAGCCTTATGATGAGTTAAAAGTTGCGAATTTTCATATGAATATTCTGCCTAATGTTGAAAAATATTTTAGCTCTAACAGCTTGATATTCAGTTATTCCCTTCTAAATATAGAATTAAATATATAAGGAAATGGAATAAAATCGCATAATGATATCACAGAAATAAAATGCCAAAAACTTATTCAAAATGAAAAGAGGAATTTAATCTATCAGATATAGATTTATTACTGTACTTTGAACTTGATTTATTTGAACTTCTTTCAGTTTTATATTAATTTATCAAGATGTAAAATGATTGAATAGCTAATGATTCCCGAAAATAATGTTACGGATTTTCACTGCCAGTTTCGCTTGATAGAGGGTGAATGGTGTGAGAATACAATCAGAAGGCCTCAGTAGGAAACAACAATATTTATTTACGCGAAGAACGCGAGTACACAGAAGATAAATATTTACAGTAGAGACGATTATAGTCCACAAGTAGTAATCGTCCACAACACACGAAACGGAAAGGGGATCCTCGGAGCTATGCTCTACGGTCTCTCCAACGGCTGAACTTTTCACTGTCTCCTCGCTACTACACACAAGATACTACGCTGCCTCTACAGTAGACAACATAACACGGCACACAGTTCAGCACTCGCTCCACACAACACTGGCATTCCGCTGTTGATCAATCAAGTCAACAGTCCTATAAGTCATGCCTTTAATAGTTCCCTAGGGTTGGGCCAAGAAACTTCTGAACCAATCAGGGTGTATCTGGGCGTATCTTGGTTACTATTGGATGGATCGTGAAAATTCTCGATGTTTCCGACGTTATCCATTTTATCACCAAATGGTAGCCAAAATTTGTCGCCCAGCTCTGAGGTGGCTGACGCGGCACCCGATCAGCACCCACAGGGCTGATCCTTAAAACGTTTTTTCTTACGATGACACTGTTCATGCTGGGAAGCAAAACTATAGGTTTGTAACAATAATAATATTGTTACGAAATTTCCCTGGGTTCGTTTGGATAGTGGAAGGTATATAGTGTGGAGAGCACTCAATCAGCAGGCGGCAGTAGAAAATGAAACAACGACGTTTATTTGCACGAAGACACACAAGACAGCACAGAGAATACAACTATATACAGCATAGAAGACGATTATCTTCAGCCGAGACCTGCAGCATACAACAAGACTCTACTGCAGACAGTAGCGCACAGCTTAGTTCAGCACTAGCTTGACTCCGTCGCTGCTCTGCTAATCCCTGGAAGACCAGTTCTTCACTGTCGATTCCGACTACTCT
The DNA here is from genome assembly GCF_947563725.1 of Argiope bruennichi. NCBI lineage: Eukaryota > Metazoa > Arthropoda > Arachnida > Araneae > Araneidae > Argiope > Argiope bruennichi. Next base: position 24,134,038 of record NC_079151.1, on the reverse strand, counting down.
CCTCCGTCGATTCCGACCACTCTTCACCGTCGATCCCGACTACTCTTCTCTGTTGCTTCCGACTACGACTCCGATCTGGTTCACGACGACCCGGCAACTGCAGGCTGTTCCTTTTATAGGTCTCATGAAGCGGGCAATCAGGAACGTTCGAGGCGTATCTCGGTTCCTACTGGACGGACGGGAAAATTCTCGATTTTTCAGGTATAATCTATTTTGGCGCCAAATTAGTCACCAAATGGTCGCCAAGTTTGTCACCAAGCTTTGGGACCTCCTATGGAACCAACTATGCTGGGAAGCCGCATCACAGATTCGTAATAATATGAGAAAAACTCCAACTGCAATGACAAATTCTAGGAAATAAATATTCAGATTTCTGTATTATCAACTCACTAAAAAGTGAAGCCGTTTATTTCTTCGTACTAATTAATTTAAACAAAAAAATACTCAGTTTTCTTACATTTATTTTTATTCTTACATTTATTTATCGTTGATTTGAAAATTTTATGAATGATTATGGATGATTTTATCGAATCTAACCAAATGATTTCTTATGAGAAAGCTTAAAATTTTTAAAATTTAAATAAAGAATTCCTGTATTCTTAATTATTTTGCAAAGATTTAAGTTTGTTTTAGGGAATTTAAGTTCATAAAAAAGCGCAAATTATCTAAGTAAAAAAAAAATCAGTTTTTTTTTGTTTTTGTTTAAACACAGGGCAAACCGGTTTAAATAAACCCCATTTAAAGCATTAACCCATTTATAAAATAAAACCCGTTGGTATAACAAGAAAGTGTTGAATGTGCAATTTCGAGCTGAGTTATCATCTGCAACAGCTGACAACGGAATAAAATCATGAAAACCATTCAAAAATTAATTGCCGAGCAGCATAAAAACTCTATGATGGATTAAAAAAAATCTAAATGTAAAAAATCTTAAGCATTTGTCATAGTGAGTTCTTCTAATAGCATATTGCTACACAAAATCTTCTTATTTGTTTACTGCTTTTTTTCCAGTATTATTGCTGTAAAAATTGCGCTGCCAATTGTCTTATTTAAATACAGAGATAAGCATATTAATATGAAACTTAAAGAAATAAACAATACATGGAATACAAAATAATAAATACGAATTATTTTCAAAGAAATGAATTTATAATATAACAATAAGAATATTCTTAATGATAATTTTTTTTAAAAAATTGTAATTTTGCTTTTAATTCTCAATAACGCATCCTAAATAAATGGATAAATATTTCAACTCTTTAAAAATTTCATTTTTTGCTTCCCAATTGAATATTAGTATCTGATCCATTAAGTGATGGAACTTAAATCTGAAAACGGTTTTGAGAAAATTAAATAGAAAAAAGTGCGCTAAGAGGAAATGACTTAAGAAAGCTTTTAAAGTTGCAGAAAAAAATACCCATGGAATTTGCTGGATTCTGCTTTGGGGAAATTATCTCTTTACATTTTTTTTTTCTAATTCGTAGGTTAATATAATAATATTAATCCGAAATTCATTTTAAAAATGAAAAATGTTAACCTCTTTAAAAATGATGATGCAGTCAAGAAACACAAAAAGCATGAATTAAACTAAATTTGGAAAACATTCATTAAATTTTATTTTTGTTTTTATATTTTGATAAAACTATTTCTCCTAGCTATTTTATACAACATTTTTACTTTTATAAAGAAAAATTATTCTGCTTGTTAAATTTCAATTAATTTTTTATTCATAATTACAAAAGGAACACAAATATGTTATGATTATTATATAATTAAGTTATAAAAATTTCATATGAGATTAAGATGTTTGTTTAAAATATTTTTTAAATATATATTTTTTTTCTTTGAAAAATGATGTTTATAAAGAAAGATTTTTAAGAATGGAATAATTAAATATTGGCCGAAATGTTGAAACCTTATCATTGAATATTTTTACTTTTAAATAAATGTTCAACGAATGTTAATTCTAGAATATTTACTTTACTGAAGAATTCAAAATATTGAAACAAGCTGTAATTAGTTAGTTTATCCTGGACATTCATTTCTATTATAATTCTTTTTAAATGTCCAAATGATTTAAATTAAATTTACAATCCCGTGTAAATATTAAAATAATTTTCTGAAGGGATATATATATATATATATATATATATATATATATATATATGACAGCATATAGCTGATAAGTCTTATTTGTCATTTTATTATTTTTCTAAAAGAAAAAATGATTTGTTCATTATACATTCCTTCGTTTAGTAGCAAATTTAACCAAAAATAAATTTGTTATATTTCGTTAATCTTTGAATGTTATTCCTAAATAAAATACATGACTTTATTAGAATTAATATATATAAGTTATCAGCATGATTTTAAGCATGCCTATAAGTCTGCATGGTTTACAAAAAGATTTTTTTTTTTCGGAAAAAGGGAAATTACCGCAACAAACAGTTAGGAGACAGATGAATCAGACCAATGCATTTTTAACAATGCTTTGATGTCATATGTTTGGTCTCCTTCCAGAGATGTTCGTGCACAGAATGAATAGAATATTTATTAAGAAAATCAAATAATACAACATTAAATTCTGACAATTTGATGCTTAAAAAATGTTTGATGATGGATCATGAACATGAAGTTATATCGAAGTAATTTAATTAAAGTTACGTACAACTAATATCCTAGATGAGTCATCTTGTTACCAAATAATATTAATAAATATGTCTTTGCGATTTTCTGAGATAGAAATGCATCATTTGACGAATAACATGCTTTGAACTCCGTTGCTGTAAAAGAATTTTGTTATATTTACATTTTAATTATTTCTCTTTCTAAATATATGTTATCAAATTATATCATTGTTTACAGAATGTAAAAATACGTTAACGAATAACATTTTATTCACCATCTTATTCGTCTAATAATAAACAATGATTAATTATTTTGATTCAGTTAAATATTAATCCTCATTTGAATTCAATCATTGCAAATGCAGTAATATTTTTATATATTCTAATAAGACTTTTCTCAAAAATATTATTTCTAAAATTCAGAAAAATATTTTGAAAAAAATATTAATAAAATCAAATTTCATGATTCGTTTTGTTTCCGTAACTTCACTATACCTCGATAGATTTAACCCTCCAGCCGGCGGCTTTCAGATTACTATCCTTACCGAAAGCGGTACGCCGGAATAACAGGTCCAACCTTAAAAATGTCACGGTTTGGTCAAAAGGATTGCTTTCCCCCTTTGCGTTCAGTTCAGCGCTGCAGGTAGGAAGTGATTAGCAAACTTCATGGTGTGAGTTACAGGTGTTGTTTATCGTAGTCTTTCGATTTCTAAGAGCATTTTTTTCAGTGCTTAGTAAGAGCTTTAGAATAGCGTCGACTAAAAATGCGAAAATGTGATTGTTTTATAGAGGTTTTTCGATTATTTCATAAAAAACACTATATAAAATTTATGTTAGGAATAAATCATTATCATGCTTATTTTGATACTAGTCTAGTTTTTATAAATTGAAAGTGGTCGTCTAATATTTTTTTCATTGCAATATGTTTCGCAAATTATTTTATTCCTTATTACTGTGAAATTATTTCTCGAAATTACGTACAAGCGATTTAATTATTTTTTTAAACCCTTTCAGCGCATTGCCAATTTATTTTAATGTTTCAAAATGCGTGTTTAAAACATTAATTGCGATACGTTATAACTTTTTTTCTTCAGTATTCAGAAAAAAAAAATGTGTAATTAGTCAATTTAATGCGATGTTTCACTTCCAAATATATCGATTTTCGGTATTTATCTGCATGATTAAAATTTTGTAATTAAATATGTTTTACAATATTTAATTGGCAACGCTAATTGGCCAGTTATTTAGTAATGCTGAAATAACTGGACTATGCCGTTGATGCTCCTTATGACTGTAACAAATAAAAATAATTGTCCAAATATTTCTTTGTAATATTTATGATCTAAACAAATTTGGCCTGGAAAAATGACTCAAATAATACAGATTATTTAGACTCATAATTAACCATTTGCAAGTGGAATTTTTTAATACCTTAACTAAAGAAATATTGAGATTATTTTGTTGTTTTGCGCAGTGTTTATTATATTTTTTATCCGAAGACTTATTGTAAACAAATAAAAAAAATCGATTCATCTCACCAGTGATATATTTATCTTAATGTGATTAAAACGAAGCAGTTAAATGCAGAAATGAATTAGTACTTTCTTAAAGTAAACTTTTATAGAATATCAATCATTTTTCGATAACAAGTATTTTTAACTGCAAACCATGCTATCATACGATATCAGTAAACCCAAAATATTGGAAAGGGCAAACTTTTAGAAGCCACCCTCTTCTTATCAGATGTTTATATAGCAAAAAGAGAGATAAAGGAAAATGATAAATAGCGGGCTTTATTCAAAAACCAACGACAATATTCGAATTGATGAGGACAACCATTTATTCCAATGGAACATCTTTTATCACTTAGCTACAAAATGATCAATACTAGCTTTGATTAATGTTCTAAAAGATGAATTATTTACGATAAAGCTAAAATCTGAGCTTTTTTTCTACTTTACAATACATTCTATGGTTTTATTGAAAGCCAAAATTTGAAGTTCAATGAGTAAGTTTTGCTTTTATTCGTATCTGTTTTATCATTGGAAAATGCTGAAGCAGATTAAAAAAGTCATTTGAGTGGAATATGTTATTTATTTCCGAAAAGTATTTATTGAATTTGATGGACAAAATCAAACTTATGTAGTTATTTTTTTATCTCGGAAAATATTTTAATATTTGAACAACTATGAATAACATACCCAATATTCGTAAACCAAATTTCAATCAAAATAAATAAATAATTTGCTTGTTATAGGAATTGTTGAACTGAAGAAGGAAATAATTATTTTAAAATAATGGTGTATCATATCAAAATTATTTGTGGATTGTTTACTGAGAACACTTCTTCTTTAATCTCGCTTTCTTTAGTTGGATTAGGCACAGAAGATTCAATACCTATCGAACAAATAATAAATAAAAATTTAATTAACCTGGTTGCGGGCATGAAATAAATTCCAAAGATTGTTTCAATGTTGCTTTAACTGAATGTTATTTACAGAAACTATTCATTAAATTTAAAAACAATATTCATTTTATTCAGAATATATATTGCATTTTGCTTACATTGTTAAAATTGCTTATATTATATTTCTTTTCTATTATTTAAGAAGTTGTCTGAATCTTCATTATTAAAATATTGCAAATCATCTGCTCACTCGATAATAACCCAATAGATCTATTTCATAGAAATAATTTGAATAGTAAAAACCCTGATACATTAGATGCAAACGTAATGAACTTTCAGAAAATATATTGTGATTATTGTCGTTATGATTAGAGTAACATTTTAATTGTAATTAGTTGTTAACTGTATTAGTTAGCTGTAGAGTTTGTTCTGTATTTTAACAACTATTTACATGAATTAAGATGTGTAATTCTTCAAACATTAATTCAAAAAATTTAGTAATTAACATTTTATTTTCATTATTTTTCGCCATGTTTCTTTATTTAAAAAAAATACTTAAAGTTTATTTAAAATTATTTAAATATGAATAAAAACATATTTTATATCTTAAAAGGCTTAAAATTTTAACGGAAATTTTTAAAGACTGTTAAATGCTAGATATATTCTAAGAACACCAATAAATTTTATCATTTGAATTTATTCCATTTGATTATCTATTTTCTTCTAATTTAATTAAAAATTTCCGTTAGGAATTGAGATATTCAATTCTATATCCAAGTCTAATTTGTCGAATATCTATAAATTCTGGACAAAAACATATTTCAGATATAATCTTCAAAGATCCTCTCACTGAAAAGAGCATCCTGGGAATCACTATATGAACCGTTTGCAGGAAAATTCTTAGCTTCCTAAAATCCATGAGTTAAGCAGAGATCGGAAGTGAGTAAACAATATCATTAAAAGATAGATAATTTGTAATTTATATATATAATATTACTGCTATAAAAACAAGGTGACTAGCTACGCTATAAATTACTGAATTTTATTATTAAATATTATACTGTGTAAAAATTATGACAAAACATAAAAAATAACAATGAATGAATGTTTTTAAAAATATCAATAGAAGGGTTAAATGGCAAACAAAGGAATTGCATTAACTAAATTTCAGAAAAAAAATTATTTATTGTCAATTTCTGTCAAATTGAGCTATTTGTGCCCTACAAGGAACCATACCTTGATCGGCAGGGAATTTTTTAAAAAATCGAATGTTTCCTATATTTTGTCCCCTATCACTTGTTTTAACTGTTATATTAGTGTGGGAATGACTTAAAATATCCTTATTTTGATATAATAATAAAATATGACTTTAATGCAATAACCTACATTAAAATATAACTTTTAGTGCAATGAATTTATTTCTAAATTCGAAGTTTGGGTCTAGATATAATAAATGTATTCGTAATTTTCCCTATTTAATCGCTGCTTGCATCATTCTATTCGATAATATTATTTTTCTTTTGATATTCTCTAAGATATAATCTAGCCATATTCTCTAAAAATTATCAAAGTACAGGCCAAAGTCCCTTATTCGAAACTCGTATATATTATGGATTTATATAATTGCAGATTTTTTTTTAGAATCTTGTACCAACCAATCCATTAAATTTAAAATTGTAATGAGCAATTTTTTAAATATTTTTTTAGTAATGAAGAATTTTTCAAGTATAATCAATTTAAATTTTGTAAATAAAGGTTTCAGAATTATTTTAGGAGCAATGAAAGCAAATTCGCTATCAATTTCATTCAAATCTTTGTAAATTGCTTCATTTAAGTGGAAAACGTTTCTTTAACATTTTTTTTTAATATTTCATAGTGTATATTTCAGCTGGAGGAAAACAATTTATTATATATGCTATGAATTAATTTTTAGCTGTTTTCAGTTTGTTTTTGAAATATCTCTGGTTTCACCAATACAACAATCGTAAACAAAACATTTTTTTTAAAATTCTAATTGAAATTTCACATATCGAAATCTGAATAGCACTTTAAAGCAATGACATGTAATATTTTTCTATATTATAGGAAATGCCATTTCTTCACTATTAATTGATACATGGTTTGGTGACGAATTAGTATTTAAGCTAAAATTATTTTATAAATTAAACTTGATTTCCTACTCTCCTGGGAAACATTTGTACCCACATAACCACTCAGAATAGTTATTTTTTTTATTCTAATAAACATTATGTTTTATTGTTTATTTGTAATTCAAGGTTTTGGTATTTTGTATCGGAATTTATATTTAAGTAAAGAGGAAAAAGACTTCTCATTTGTCCCTTATTATACCCACTCTCTCTCACACACACATACATATATATATATATATATATATATATATATATATATATATATATATATATATATATATATATATATATATATATATATATATATATATATATATATATATATATATATATATATATATATATATATATATATATATATATATATATATGTATGTATGTATTTCTGTGAAGACGAAGACAATTGAATTATTCTAGATGGAATGCATAATTCGATTAATTCAATTAGAATAACATGATTCCATTAACACATTAATGGCAAAGAGAAATGCTGATTTTGCAGTTCGGATCAGATAAGAATGTTTATAATTTTTCTTATGTTTATTACATATTTTCTTCTAGTTAAGAAAAGGAGAGAATGAAAATACTTAACTTGAATAAGATGTTATATTTATGTAAAACAAGAAATGGATTTTAAGGTAAGTACTTTTATAATAAAAATATTTTCATTGAACATTAAATTATTGAATAGAAGGAAAAGACAAAGTGGTATGACTCCCGAGAATCATTGTATAAAGATGACATAAAAATTCAACTAGTTTCAACCATACATAAGTGAATATTCATTACACATGCAAGTAACTTAGAGAGATTTACACATTGGCAAATATTTTTAAGAACAATGAATATATTTGTATAAAAATAATGCAATTGTTTCTCTAAAATTATTTTTTAATGTAACTTGAGTATTCACTTCAATTAGAGAGCACCCCACGGCCTTTATATCATAATAAATTTAAACCCTGTGATTTAAAGGCAACTGATGCATAGCTTTGTTGAATGTCAAAGAAAAAGAATAATTCAATTCTTTTAGAAACAAATATAAAAATATTTGTTTCTAAAAGAACAAAACAATCAAACTGAACACAATAATCAATGTGTCGTAAGCTTTTGTAGAAAATTTAGCAGAAGGAAAATCGTAAATTTGACTGATATTCACTTTCTTTCACATGACTGAAAAATATTTACTGGAAATTTTACTCGATTCTTCACATTCCCACGAAGATCTCAAATGCGATGATTGCTGACTGAGAAAAACCAATCATCCTTTATTCAGATTTAGGTACAAGTGAATCTATTTTGAATCCAGCCATATTTACAAGCAAACATTTGTAGGACTTTCCTCAAATAAAAGTACTGTTAAAGAAAGTCAGAGTTATTCGCTTCTTCTTTTTACTGTCTACATCAATAGACAGATCTACCTATCTGACGATCAGCCAACTGTATTCAAAATGTTTTCAAAATAAGGCATTGTTATGATGTTTCATATATCATAAGACTATTCACACCTTAACGACAAATAAAATACAAGAGGGATACTTCGCCAAGATAATATTCCCAAAATCTAATTATATACATCAAATTATTTGTTTGTCATATGCTAAATATAAATCTGTTATTTGGAAATTGTGTTTCAAAATATTTTCTTTTATATTTTGTTTTATCAAAATCTATAAATATCGTGTTTTTGAGAAAAATTATTTACGAAAAAAAAAAAATAATGAAGCCAATGAGATATTTAAATCGGAATTATTTTATGAGTTGAAATCTTGTTTAAATCGTATGTCTAATTAATATATAAAATTAAATCTATATGTCTTTGTCCATATGCCATGGTAAATTTTAAATGACTATGCGCATTACATAAAGATCAAAATTTTAACTTTTATGCTGCCTTCTTAACTTTTTAATAGTTTTTTTTTTCTCGAAAAATTTCAAATATTTACTTTTTATCTTGGAAAATATTTTTAAATTATGCATTTATTTTATAAATGAAAGTAAGAAAGGTGGAAGAATCAATAGCTTACGAATATGCGAAATTTCTCTTGCGTAATCGAACTCCATAATAGCAAGAAAATGTTCCTTTTTTTAAATGAAATTTCATATTAATTTATTCAGGAAAGTTTGAGTGTTTTTCTGGTGTCTGTATAATTCTAACAGTCAAAGTAATTAAAGAAATAGATGGAAAATATATAATAAATAGCATGATAGTGATGAGATGAAAAAGAATTTCATGAAATCCAATTTTTATATTTGGATGTGATGATTGTTTTATTTCATTATAGAGATTACAAATGTATTTATATATTTCTTCACCTCCCTATCTTTTTCTTGAAAATATGGTTTTCATGAAGCTTCCCCCCTCATGCATGAGGGGGATCTCTTCATATTTGTGTCTTTAAAAATAAAATTTAATATTTCAATTTCACAAGCTTTATGAAAGATTTAAACGTATCTGGTAGGAATTCTATATTGTATCGTTTGCTTTGTTCACAGGAATAATTATTTAAAAATTCAGATATGTTGTAAGTGTTACAATATTTATATTATTTGAAAGAGACTCGTACAAAATGCTATTCTGATATCGGGAACATATCCGAGAACAATTTATACACTCCTTTCTCTGTGCAGACTACAGAACAAAACTGATGAAACATTAATCAAAAATTCTTATATACCAATGAACATAATGAACTTTCTAGTGCATGTTTAAAAGTTCTAATTTGTATAACCAATAATAATATTATTTGAAAGTCTGAGTAGAAAATAAAGAATATCCAAGCATTCCGTATTTGACCCACGGATTGAAACTTACCACAAATGTTGAGCGTAAAAAGAAATTTTGTCTTGCTTAATGAATTATCTATATTTACGTTGGAAGAATGAATTAATTCATTCATGCTAGAAATATGTAAAAAAATAGGTCTGTGGGATGTTTAGAGAAAATTATACACTTTACTTAAAATTGAACAAATATATATATATATATATATATATATATATATATATATATATATATATATATATATATATATGTATATATATATGTTAGCCTTATATTTTTGAAATTGTTAGCCTTGTTTTCTGTATGTCGCTAGATAATAATAAAGGTGACATTTGGAAATGTTTGCTTTATTCTCACAAATATTTTCACTACGATTAAAAATAATTTTTAGTTTTAGTTTTAGTACAAGTTTAAAAAAATACGCCGGTGGCAGATACATTATTGTATTGAAGAACCCCAACATTTAACGATTATGAATTATGTGTGAAGCATTCAGAAAATATTCTTCTGTAGTTTTATTTTTATTGGAGGTATAATATTATAATTACTAGCAGTACTTCAAAAAATGTTTAAATGTCTAAACATTTCACCTATTTAAAAATGAAGGAACTGAACATTGTTACATTGCAAATTTGTTGAAAATAAGGAAATGAGTTTCTGGTAACAAAATTACTCAATTCATAATTCCCAAAAAAATTACACATTTTAATTTTTTGTATGATTTTGCCAGACAAAATTAATGAATCAATTCTGTTTTTTTCCCTGCAAACATACTATTATAAGCAACTGCATACTTTCATTTTCAAAATCACCTAAATTATAAAGTAGTAAGAAAAAAGTTGACTTATGGCAGTTTCTCATATTCTTTAAATCAGTGAAAATGAGCATATTATGCAAATCTAAATTATTTTCTATAGATCAGTTAGAAGAGAGAGGCTTTCTTTTTTAAACTAGTTCTACAAGTGCTTATTAGAAATGATTAGACCCAGGAATTTTATATAAAAATTTCACACGGTATAAGAACAGAAAATTTCTTTTCAGCATGCTTCTTGTGAATAAGTAAATAAATATTTTGTTTTGTAAATAATGGTCTTAGTGAGTCTTGATCTTATATTCTTAAATAAACATTCATTCAAAAGAATGTTCTAAATAAATTTCGATTACTTGCTGGAAGATACACGACATCAAAGCTTCAGTGTTAGATGTTGGATAATTTTCCTGTTAATCCTTGTGATGACAAGAGTCAATTCTGTGAGCAATAATTTTTTTCAGTATATATAAAGAAATGATGTTTCGGTAGAATATTTTAGATGTTAGTAACAAATAAAAATAAATGGAGATTTTCAACTTATTATTTATTTTCAAAAGTTATTTAATATTAAATACTTTAGGTAATACTGAATATAATTAATACATATGATGTAATAATTCCATATTGAACGTATCTAAACATAACTTAAATAAACGTTAATTTAAAAGCATTGTTTTATATTTTCAGTACAATAATATCAAAGAAAAGAACAATTGCCACACGATTTTTTTTATTACAGTTTATTCTTCACAAGCTTGAGATAAAATGGACAAAAAATTTTGAAGATAATTTCTTTATTATACAACATTCTACATCATTATATCTTCTATAAATAAAGTATTAAGAATGCCTTAAATTTTGTGGAATACACTTTCTTAAATAATATAAAAGTATCTTGCATTTTTTTGAGTTCCAAGACGTTATATGACTCATTATAAATATTTTTAAGGGTTTTGAAATAATTTAAAACCAAAATGAAATTTACAAAAAAATTAATAATGGGAAACAAATTTTGATAATATTTTACGTACAAAATACTCTAATATCCATCTTCATCATAATATCCTATCTCCATTCCAATTAATTGATATACAGTATTAACAAAAAAGAGGGAAATAGGGGGAAAAAGCATCTATCCTGGTAATTAATTGTTACTGAAGTTAATGCTTATTTATTATTTTAAGAATAAAATTGAAAGTAAAGCACAAAAAAAAGAAGGTTTTATTACGTTTTCTTTCAATTGAAGCCACATGCGAATTTGTTTCAAACAATTCCTTTTATTTTCCCTTTTTAATCATAAAGAAAATATCTAGTGAATTCTATTAATTCTTAATTCTTTGCATTTTTATATTATTACTTTATGAAATAATTTGCATTCAGGTCAAAAATATAAATAATATCAAAAATTAAACATATCATTGACGTATCCAAATGTAAAGAATTATTTCGTGGTAATTATTAAAAACTACCTACAAAGAGATTATTAACTTTGCAACATTAATTAAAATGTATTAACTATAATTTTAATTATTTTCTCTTTGTTTAGAAAATGGTTAATTCTTTTTGATCTCAAAAGTAATTTCAATATGAAAAAATAGAAAAAAAAATGTTATTATAAATCTTAAATAAGGAATACTTGAAAGAAGCAACAAAAGCCGAAATATCTATTAAATAAATGATGAAAAATTGAATAAAAATTAACTCCTTCATTACTATGGACAAATAACAAAACTTATATTCTTCATTTTCAAACATAATTTTGAAATATACTTTTTTAATATACAGAAATGCTATATATGAAGATCTATATGATCGTAAAGAATCATAATCGGAATAATTCATTTAATTTCAGATGCTATAATCAACTACAGCTTATATATTATATCTTGCAATATTATATTTGTGCGATAAATTTTATAGAATATTTTATTTAATAATTATAAGAAAAAAGAATCGTCTTGCATGGTTAGAGGCCATGAGGAAAATTAATATTTTTCAAGAGAAAACATTCATTTATTTCTATTCAATTTTTAAGCAGTCAGCTAAACATTTTCCTGATAAATAATTAATTTATGAACATTTCTAATAAAATTATACTATACTATTATTAAATTCATGTATTCTATATTTGTTCAAACATAAACATATTTTATAGCTTGATTATGTCTGTACAATTTATTATTAACATTTTAATCCGTTGATCACAATATAGTTAAAGCCCTACTGCATGTCCTGTGAAATCTCATTTTAAATCAAATTAATCATGAATAATTGAAGAAATGTTTTGTAACTGCGCCATATGTTGTAATTTCCTCTTGAAAGAATAATTAAAATGAGACTAAGTTTTCCATATATACGAACTATATTATCTTTCCTGATTCCATTATGCAAATAATTTCTCTTTATCATAATACTACAATGAATTGGAAATAATTTATTAATCTGAAATATTTTCAATATCATTTTTGATTTATATTAGTAAACAAATTATAAATCTTGATCAAGTTATAATTTTTTTTTCAAATAATTATATCTTTAAGTATATATAATTCAAAACATTTTCTTAATGACTTGCAAATGTTTTTAATTTCATTAATTTTAACACAATTTTATCATCTTCAACATATTTATAGTTTATCTGAAAATAAATTGAATGCTCATATCTCATTTCCTAGAAAAATCACAGCTCAGATGTCCTCCTCGTCATCTGACCACGGTTCAAAATTACGAGGTCCGTCCCAAAATAGCCCTAGTGTTTAAAACGGGACGTTAACATAAAACCAGAACCAAGAAAAATAACTGGCAATTAATTATGTTATCAGTAGTAGATAAAATTTTCTTAAAATTTTACATAATTACTACGAATTTTATATAAAACTAAAGGATAATAAATACTATATAACACATCAAATATTTCATTTATTATATTTTTCAGCATTAATTATATATTTCAGCATTCCAATGTTGATTATGCATTAGGATATAAGTTAGATAATCCAATTAATACTAGGCAAATATTCTTAAGCCTACAATTAATCGCTTGATTATTTTTTGAAAATCTTACAATTTCAGTTGTAATAACTGTAGAATTTTCATTCCTATCTTGCATATATTGGGTGATCACAGAACTTGTGAGATACAATATATTAATTCTATCCATAAGAAATATGTAAATAGTTATTCATTTAATACGAAATGCGTACACATTATTCATAAATAATAATTGGTTAACAGACTTAGCTATGTGTTAGTCAATGAATGGAGCATCTAACTGCGAATCTGACCTCAGCAACAAACATCATTATTCATTTAAGACTATACGAACTGAGTACACATTTCACAGTTTCTATTCCATAATTTTCATATTCCAATTCTGACTACGATAGAACAATTATTTATCGGAAATGTTTATATGAAGTATATGTTCTCCAACAGCCAATTCCACGTTAAAATAATATATCGAATCCTAAATATCTTATAAATTCTGACAATGAATGCTCTTTTCTCTACAAAATTTTGCACTAAATGCATACGGATATCATTCATTAATAAAATAAGGAAGTGTTCACTGACACTTTCATTTATTAATGAAATATTTTTAGATCAAAGTGTCTTAAATAACGATTTGTAACAACGAGAAATGTAGCTATTGGTAGAGATGACCAAATATTATAGGTAGATAGCCATTGGTAAAGATGACCAATTATTATAGGTAGGTCACAGATATAATTGTAAAACAAATAATTAAATTTAGGTTAGAAATAAAAATATAAGAAATATTCTTGCGAGAATATTTTATATTTGCAAGAATTTTTATATTTGCAAGAATATTCATGCAAGAATATTTTATATTTGCAAGAACGTATCACATTACTATAAAAATGTGACACTTTCAAATTTTTCTTTTAATTAAAAACCTAATAGCTCAAATTCCTTTATTCATATGTTTATACAATTTATCTCAGAAATTTTGGAGAAGTTAAAAACTTTTAAAAAAAATTGGGGGTCAATATCAAACTGCATGACTAATATTTCAAAACCATTTCTCTATTTTTATCGAAAACGTATCAATCAATCAAGAAATAATAATTTATAAATCATTTCTTTCAAGACTTTACACAAAATTGTGATCAATATATGCTTTATTACATCAATTATGTAACATTGGATTTATTGGCTTACATGATTTGGAGCGGTAAAAAAAAAGAATGTTTTAAACTCATCACTATTTCATGTGAAACAAAAATATAAAAAATAATAATTTTTTCTTAAATATTTCTAGTATTTTGAATTTCATACACAAGAAAATATTAATCCGCAAGGAAAAGAAATTGCATATTTTAGGACTGTTTTACTAAAATTATCTTTGGTGCTAATTTTAGAAAGTTAACAAACATCTGAAGCTCTTCTTAATTATCTGACATAAAAATCTGCCTTTATCTATTATTTTTCGAATTCGTAAGGATCATTCAAATATAGACTGAACTGATTCAACTGATTCACTGAAATTGTCTTTGGTCAGAATTTTAGAAAGTTAATAAACAATTAATACACAGCTCTTAACGGACTTAAATATTTGTCTTTATTTATTATTTTTTGAATTCATAATAATCACTCAAATATCAAATAAGATAATAGAACATCAAATAATTCACTTTGAAATCACCGTCTTATATTTGAAAGCTGAAAATATTCTCATAATTTAAAAGAAAAAAAAATATTATGCATTAGATTTCCTTATGATGTGAAAGAATCTAAATTTTCCTAGCCTTACTGCTCCTTTCTAATCTCCATTTTCCTTCCGGCTTGCATAAAATAATCTGATTCTCGTAAAGTAGAGTAAAATCTCCATTTCTTTAAAGTATTGAAATTCTGATATGAGCTTCGCTTATGACGTTATGTTCCTTCAGAGATACAAAATGCAGGCAGATTAAATTTTCCTGCAGGCAAATTTCTAAAAGGTGTTTTCTGTCAAAGTACTCCGCTCTCTCAATTCTCGGAAAAATTTCATTTACTGTTTTTTTTTTCTTCCTTTTCTTATAAAGTCCCAGATTATTTCAGTATTCTTCATTCAGGTATGACTCGGCAATCGCGCCAAGGTATAGAAAACTTTAAATAAGATAGCTTTGAGATTACCTCAGGTTCCTTTTTAAAGCGAATCGTTTTGAAAATTTTAAATGTTTCGTAGAAATTCCAAATGCGGTCGTTAAAGAAGAATTTGAAACCTAAAATATATGTTTGCTTGAAGTGAAATATTTATTAAGTTGTAAAAAATTCAACCTGATGATAATAAAGCAATTTATTTTTGTGTTGGCTATCTCTATTTTGGTTGATTCTTATTTTAGATTATTTCTGTTTTTATTTTTCTTCAATTTTACTATTTTTCTAAATTAAAACTACAGTCATATCACAGTTAAAATTGTATAACATCTGTAGCTTTTATATTGATGTTTCTGAAGTTATCAGTACGTGTACGACTGAGAATTATTGACGTCTTGTCCAGCTAGACGTTTGAAAGTCCAATCAAAGTTGTCTACTATATTTATTTAAAATATCGTTTTCCATTGCATTTTATGTCAGATTTTGAGGATTTTATTTTTAGAATGATGTTTACATCAAAACTCATGAAAAAAACGAAATTTAGATAGGAATTATTTGATGCAGAAGACATTCTATACATTAAAGAAATATTATAATCATCTTTTTTTTTGTTATGTTGTCCTTTATTAAACAGAATAGTTTAAGAAAATAGTAAAAGTAATAGTCCAATCATCAATATATTGTTTGAATAATGCGAAATAAGTTTCGATCACATGGAAGCTTTTATTTCCATAATATTGAAATGACTGTCTTTTATTACTAACGAACTTTCATTTTATTATCGTTTTTTATTACGGTTGTTTTTAGTATAAACAAACTTTAAATATTTGTTATTAAAATCATTTATAATTAATTGGAATAGAGGAAATTGAAAACGAAACTAAAATGATAAACATTTCTTTAAATACTTATTAAATTATCCTCGACAAAATAAAAAATGAAGACAACTTTATTATTTCTAGTAACAAAGAAGTACTGGATTTTCTTAAAGATAACAACATTAATAAACTTAATACTTTTGATTTCGAAAATTTATACACTAATCTACCTCACGAAAAATTAATAAATGTCTGCACTTTTATATATGACGAATATTTAAATGAAAATATCATTCCTAAAAAAAACTGGCTCGATTTATGTAATTTTAATATTACTGAAAATTACATTTTTAATGGTATTAATTTTTATAAACAAGTCAAGGGCATTCCAATGGGAACAGCTTTCTCAAGTACTTGAGCTAATATTTTCCTACATTACTATGAGAAAAAAAATAATTAAATATAATTTAATTAACGGGTGGAGATATATTGATGACCTACTTTTGATTAACTTTGACAATACTAATATTGTTAATAATTGCTAGCCAAAAGATTTAATTCTTACAGATACAAATAAAAATCAACTTGAGGCTAACTTTCTGGATTTAAAAATCGAAATTACTAATGACAAAACAATGGCTGGTATATACGATAAAAGGGATGAATTAAACTTCAAAATAACAAAACTATGTAACTACCATTCCAATCTAAACTCTAAAATTTTCAAAAATCTAATTTCCTCACAAATTAACAGGATCAAAAGGGTTTGCAATAATAAAAATTCCTATATTGAAGCATCAAATAACCTCATTAAAAATTTAATTAAAAATGAATTTTCTAGAAATTACTGTAATGTCAATTTTTTTAATTAAACAAGGTATGGTTTGGGATTAATCCTTTGGCTTAAATAAAAATAGAACTTTCGTTGCATATTAGATCACTCAATAAATGGAGCTTGGAGCCTACATTTTTTTTACCTAATTTACTGTTATATTTTTTACCGTTAGTGTTTTTAAAAAGCGTGAATCACAATCGATAGCTTAAAATTTCCTGGACTGCTGATGGTAATTCTGGCCTTTTCGTTTTTACCTTTAGTGTTATTTTTTGTTTTTATTGTTATTTTTGTTATTGTATTTTTACTTTGTAGTGGTTATGTTCTTCTAATTTGTTGTTTTGTATTTTCCTTATTTTCCTTTCTGTTTAAATAGTATATCACTTGGGCCTAATTTCAGGGGATTTTCGGGTCACGAGGAATCATTATTGGACTAATGTCTGCATTCCTTCACAGAAAAAATCCCTTTCTTTGAATCCCTGCCTGAGGGTGACCCTTGAAAAAGTCTTCAGGCCGATTCTTTTTTATATTTTTTTTTTTTTTTGGTTTTCCTATTAACTTGATTTTAATACTTTTGTGTATATATATATATATATATATATATATATATATATATATATATATATATATATATATATATATATATATATATATATAATATCATTGTTATACTCCAAGGTGTTTGCATTGATTTTTCAAGCATATAATCTGGAAATTTCTTAGTTTAAATGCTTTTAAAATGTTATTTTTAAAAATATATATATGTTTTAATTTCCTGCCTGCAAATTATATTCTTATGAAGTTTTATAGAAAAATTTTAAACCAAACTGAAATGATTTTGCTTTAGACATTGGCAATAAAGTGAAAAAGATTGCGTACTATTTATTTTTCTTCTTATATAATCCTAAATAGAATACAGTAATCAACGAATCGGAACACTGGATTATATTATTTTCCTTACGAGAAATAAGTGGAAACCTTTGTGATTGACAGCGACTCTTTTTTCATATGTAAGACACAATTCTTTCATTTAAACGTTCGGAGAAATCCTAAGATTGACTGACATCTATTTGCCGCTGGAATAAGTTACGCTTTTCTGTGTCTAGAGATATTGCATTAGTTATAAGTGATAGAACCGGTTTTTTTTTTGAGCTGACATGAAACTTAATATAGTATCTGGTATTTATTTAATTCTTTATTCGGGCGAGTATAAAAATGTTTCACTCGAGTATAAAAATGTTTCCGAACAATCACATTAATAATAATTTATAAAAATCTTATAAGTCTATAAAAATTCAGAATTATATGAAATTTTATGATAGGAATAATGCTTCGAATTTTTGTATTATTTTGGCTATGCAGATTCAAAATTTGCGGACATCAGGTATTTAGCTGTAACATAAATAATAAAACATTCAAACAATTTTTAGTAATAAAAGCTTTTCAAAGGAAGCTTCTCATAATATTTTTTTCAAATCAGACTCTGTTATCAAAGTTAATTCTTCTTATCATCAGCCGATTTTTTCTTCATATTGCGATTTGATTCAAATATTTATCTAGTGGCAAATTCAGTTTAAAAATTTTCACTTCATTTTTTATTATCATTTATGAATTGCATTCAAATGGAATACAATTTTCTAAGAAACTAAAAAGTGAAAAAAGTCCATTCGATGATATACTACAGGGTGTTTATAAAGTCCCGGACCCATTTTGATGTTTAATAACTCATAAAATAATAAAGATATAAACAAACTTATGGCATTTATTGATGGAAAAACTCATATATTTTCCTTTTCAGATTTGAATATTTTTACTTTTGTAAATATCGTCTGCGCGTGTGGTTAATTTCAGATAATTTCATTTTCCAGTCTAAATATCTGTACTTTTCTAAATATTGTCTGCTTATTAATTGCATTTTTCTCTCTTTTGTTTTTGGCAACTATTGCAATGTTATGTTTACTTTTGAAGTGTTTGTTCTATGTAGTACTTTTGTATGTGATGTTTTATTCGAGCCGATATTAAGGAGAATGCATACACCACAAGAGAAAGCACAGATTTTATGGTGGTTCATAGAAATGAAATCGATAGGGCAAGCACAGAGAAATTTCAGAAGAATTTACCAAAAAGATCCTCCATCCAAAAACAGTATCTTGCGGTGGAAAAAGAATTTTCTAGAAATTGGAAGTATCGAAGATAAGAAACGTTCCAGACGTCCTTGCACAAGTGATTTTGATGTTGAGCGTGTCAGAGAGACATTTTTACACAATCCTAGAATATCTGTGAGATCAGTGGCAACAGAATTGGATATGCCAATTTCGACGGTGTACAAGGTTATTAAGAAAAAATTAAGACTGCATGCATACAAAGTTCAAATTGTTCAAGTTTTGGAACCGAACGATAGGCCTAGGAGGATGGCCTTTGCAACAGATATGCTAAGGAGGATAGAAGATGCTGCTGATTTTCTGAAGAGCATAATGTTCTCCGATGAAGCATCCTTTCATGTTTCTGGCATTGTTAATCGCCATAATGTGCGCAAATGGCTCTGTGGATGCCGACATGCTTGTCGCTACCTGGCGTGAAATTGACTATCGACTTGATATTCTCCGTGCGACGAAGTAGGCGTTCATTGACAAGGGTCATGAAACTTTTTGAGTCTATTTAACCATTTATGTTATTAATTTAAATCTATCTTCATTATTTTATGAGTTATTAAACATCAAAATGGGTCCAGGACTTTATAAACACCCTGTATATCCAGTTTTCTCATCGTTCTATGATTGAAATATATAAAAAAAAAATATCTCAGCTTGGCTATATTAGATTATATTCAAATGTTTTAAGCTTTGAAATAAAATTCAAATTTTAGATCTTATTTCAAATGAAAGTAACATTACGTATGTTATTCTCACAGAAAACCTTTTTTTCCCTTTATTTATTTATTTATTTTTTTTTACTTTTAAAGTTTAGAATTTCATTTTTTTTAATTGTAACAATACTCATTTTTTTGCCGCTTAATAATTTTTTTTACGGAAATACAGAGAACTACTTTCTTCGTTATAAAAGTGTTGAAAACAAATATTTCTAGTTTTAATTTTAATCAAATTAAATTTATTTTATTTATTCAGTACACAAAAAAAACTGTTTCAAGATTGAATTTGAATCAAAATAAGTTGTTTTTCATTTCTTCAGGTTACAAAGTGCAATTTTCCATTAAGAATTTATTGACATGCTTCAAATTTGTTTTATACGTGACTATTATTCTGAAAGGCATGAACTTGTTAATATTTAAGAGTTAAAAGAAGTTTAACCAACAACAACAAAAAAAAAAAAATGTTAAATCTTGGAATTTTCTATGAAGAGATGAAGTGGTGACTGAATTTAACGCGAGAAATAATGCACTGAATTTAATGCGACAAAATTTATCATCGGTTCTTTAATTTCCTTTTTATTCTCAGGAATTCACAGCATGCTGTGAACTGATTGGCTCTTCTACTCTAGATCAGTTTTTCGTCGAATAATTTACCCGATACACTGAGGGATCTGAATGGCCTGGTGGTATGGTCTCGGCTTCAAAAACTACAGGGCTTCAGTTTCGAGACCAAGAACTGAAGAATCATGGTTCCATTGAAGAATCATCATGCAAGCCTGGCTGGTGCGCGATAAATATGTCTGAGCTAGACGTCCTCCCGCTGGTGTGGTCGGGAAGTTTGGACAGAAGTTGCCATCTCAGGTGTCATTTAATCGCCGTTCGAAGATAGTCCTGAATTAGCCCTAACGTCCCTTTACAAGGGGAAGTGAAAATAACTGAATAAAATCTAAGCTGAAACGATTCAATGATACTCAAAGTAATTGAGTAGTACCATCGGCAGTCCTATGTGTATCCCATAAAATTTTGTGAGTAGTTTTGTAAAACCATTTTTTATGGGTTTATTTCCTCAATACATTGTTATTAGCTTTAAGAAGTTGTTTAGAAGGCATTTGGACAGAAAAGTGAGTTACATTTTCAGTATGCAACGATTCTTGTCAATTTTGGTTGTGAATATTCTTGAAGGAGTTAATTGGCCATGATAATTCAAACACTTCCACAATATTTCAGAGAATTTACTGAATCCAAAATATTAAAATGCTATTTTGAGGTTTCAAAAAGTTTTTGCCTGCGCTAATGAACTTATTGAGCACTACTTGACTTCATTAATTCATACCACAGGATAATTTTATTAATTTGTAGTAACAGTCAGTAATATATTATCTGGAGTTTTAATTTTTGTAACTAGGGGCAATTTTGTAATTTTTTTGCTGAATATGATTCTAGTCTTTTCATTAAAAAAGTTGCCAAATTTCATATTTTTCAAATGAATAGTTATGGATTATATGGTTCAAAATAGACTGACTTTAATTATGCATACTCTGCATATTGTGATGAAGTGCTGCATTTAATTGTATTTGACATTTTTTTTTAAATTTTGCAAAGGTTAACTCCCATTTTTTTCATTTGTAGTAACAAAAATATTTCATGCAAAATCAGTTTTATTTCTTAATATATTCACTCCTTATACATGATAACATGAGGTATGATTGCATGGCATCTTTATGAAATATTTCTTCTTAGATCTTGCCAAAAATTTACAAATGAATAATTAAATAAGGTATTCATTAAAAGGTCCATGCCATGGTTTACAAAGTCAGATCAACAAAAATTCATAGATATGATAAAATAGTCAGACATCTATTAGTCAGAAAGATGCATCTATTTGTTGAAAATATTTCATTTAAAAGTTTCGATATGTAAAAACAGATTTCAAAATGCATTCTTGGATGGTTTTATTGAGTAATATCTTAAATTCAAAAAGCCTTAAAAAAGTCACTGATTTAGATTGCACTTGTATTACTGCAATCCTTAAAAGAAATTCTTAAAACAAAATGCACTTATAAATTTTAATAAAGATCGTTTCATTAAATTTGAAATAAATGTATGGTCTTACATCAATACTAGAATGCATTCCTGTTTATGGATAAGATAATTTTCATCTAAATATTTTTACAGACATGCACTTAAAAATATATGTTAAATTCATGGAATGATGATTCAAATCATTAAAATACATTTATCACATTGCCATTACAGTGAAGAATAATTTATTATATAATAATTTAATAGTTATACTGTTTAATTTCCGTCAATATAATTAGTTAACTATCCAATTCCCACATAATCCCTCTATCCAGGAACTATGCTGAAGATAACAGTTGATTTCTACACGTAACCTAGATATTTTGGATTCGTTGGAATTAACCCCTGATAATGAGATATCCCCCTGCTAATATGAGTTTACCTATCAAGTATTATAGGCTTAAATGATTCTGATTTCCTTACAGACCTCACTGGATTCCACTCTTCGCCAAAGACTGCATTAAATTCAATAAATCTGCTTTTGGGGATTGTTGTAAGTCAGTTTGTAATTAATATATATGTTTTGGAACAGTATATTAGTTGACAGTGCTTGGTACCCTTAAATGTTGTAAAAGGCAATACTTTTAATCAGTAATAATTTTATTCAGTAACTATCTTTCAGTTAGTGATGATTCGATACTCCAAGTGTATGTTTTGTCTCATAATCTTATAAAAAATTCTTTAGATGTATACTACACTTGAATTTAACCCTATGAAATACATCATTACTTTCTTATTCTATATTTACTTTGATATTAAAGATTACATACTTATATTTTTTTACTGATTTAAGAAAATATAAACAAAACAAATTATCATATTTTTTACCTTTTATTAAAGAAAAAATGCCATGAAAGGAATTAATGGTTTAAAATGTTATAATAAAGAAACAGAGTTATTTGAAAGAAATGGAAAGAATAAAATATTTTAGTTTATTGCTTTATTTGTTAAATTCACATTTTCTAAAATTTTAGAAAAGATTTAAAGCTATTCATTCCAATATATGATTTTTAAGGAATTATTAAACTTAATCACATGGATTTTCATAAAAACTTTTTTTATAAATACTACTATTTAACTTAGAATATATTTTCTAGATATATATGTTGGGTAAAACCGCTACTTATTAGGATGAAAGGAAGTTATCCTTAATTAAATTTATTTGCTTCTAATTTTATAATTTTCGATGATTGCCAAATTTAAAATGGTTATCAAAATACTTCAAATGTATTGTAACTTGGCATTACTTTGGCATCAACAGTTCCTTGATAAAAAAAACTGTAAGATATTAAAATCTGATGAAAAATAAACTAAATTTTCATCAATTAATTTATTCAGAAAAAATGGATTCAACATATAACATAATAGAAAATTAGCAACAATAAATTTATCCATATAATTTTTTTCCTAAAAATCTTCGAAAACTGTTTTTTTAAAATATGAGTTATAATGCTAATATATAATTAAAATATTTTAACGATTAGATCCATTTAGAATATTTAAATTATATTTAATAAGTTATTCATATCAGTCATATTTAACAATATATTCTTTAGACACTAACATTTTAAATAAAAATAAAAACTTTATTTTTTTAACACTAAAATTAATTGATTTTGTAAATATGAATTATCTTTCCTTTAAAAACCGGTGATTTAACTTCTACATCGACCGTCGAATATAAGAGAATAAGCATTTGAATATTTCCCAACAACGATCGATCTTGTGGTGAAAGTTTATAAGCCAGATAACAGATACGAAACACGGGCAATTCCTTTTGTCTTGTGGTCTCGTTACACGGCTGAGAACCCCATGATCCCAGGCTCTATCCTCGCTCATTGCGATCCGCCACAGTCTAAACTATTGACTTTGTTTACTGTCCTGAAATAACGATATTCAGTACAGCTCCGACACTTTCTTTATCGCAGAGGACTGAAAAGTTAGATTGTTTAGAGAAGTACATTCATGATTTAAATCAGATTGCCTTAAATTTGCAAATCCGAAAATGAAATATTAAGATGAATCAGAGAATGTTTCTATAAATACTTTTTTTTGAGACATTGTATAAATTAATTTTAAAAAAAAGATATTACCTACGCTTGAAAGTTACTACGCATAACACAAAGTCGCAGAAGGATGCGACTTTTTCAGTAATTATATATTTAAAAAATATGTTTGATTTCAGTAAAAAGAGTTTTTTTTTATATATTTGTTGAAGCTTTATTATCTCCGTTTCAATTCGAAGTTCAAATTTTACAGGAGAAAATTAAACATATACATAGTGCAATGAACAGAATATCGTAAGGCTTCTGATATAAGTTATATGCTTATCAAAATTTAAAACATTTGAATTATAAGTTATTAAGAGACTTATGTAAATCAGTCTAGTAATAACTTGCATCGAAATAGTATAAAGTCCGAACGCACTTTATTCTAACACCTATTAACTATTTTAATTTAAGAAATAGCGATAAACATTTCAAAGTTCATAAAATGATTTCTTATACGAATTTAGTAAATGCTTCTTTACCATAATGATTGAAAATCTATTTTGAATCTATTTGATCTATTGATTTTTGATTGATTGAAAATCTATTTGATCATATGATTTTTGTTTTTATTAATGAATAATTAATATATTGAAACCCATATTTGACTAATTTTATAATTTATGCAATTGTAACTTTTTCTTCAAACTGTATGCAATATTCATAGAGACATATAATATAAAAATTTTGGTAACGAAATTTTAATATATATATATATATGTATTACACACACACATATATATATATATATATATATATATATATATATATATATATATATATATATATATGTGTGTGTGTGTGTGTGTGTGTGTGTGTGTGTGTGTGTGTGTGTGTGTGTGTGTGTGTGTGTGTGTGTGTGTGTGTGTGTGTGAGTGTGTGTCTTTTATTTTGTCTTTTCCAAATTATAAGTTATTAAAAAATGAAAATGAAGATATCATTTTTTTTCTTTTTTTACAAATTATAGCACTTGCACTTAAAAGTAGAAGAAAAAAAAGCAACATTTCTTCAGTGAATTTTATTTCATTATTTGAGATCAAACCTTAACCAGATATATAATGGTAATTGTCCATCACTAAAAATCTCTTTAAAAAGAATACTTTCCTATGCTTCCTATCCTCGCCAAGCTCAATATCGGCTTAGGAGAGATAGACAAACATGGCAGGCCCTCAGGAGAATCCCATGCATTTACATGTGTTGATTTAGTTCCTGCTTCCGCTTTGGGAAATTGCTTAAGATGATTTGCTTCTCGCTTCCTTGCTCTTCAAACAGAGTGCGAATTATCCGGAGGTATGGCGTTGATTCCTAAATCTTTCACGCCTTCTCCTTCTACGTCTTTTTACGCCCTCCTCTCATAGGTTTCGTGAAAACTTCACGCTTTCTGTAACTGTAAATTTGCCTCCTTTTGAGATTAGACTAACTCAGGACTCAGAAGATTGGAAACACAATTCGACGATTACATTAATTTTGGTTGATATGCTCCAGATATAACACGTTTATAGTATTTAATAAGGCAGGCCATTAACCAAAAGGGAATTCAAGAAGCAATAAGTTATTTATACGAATTAAACGATTCAAGGACATGGTTATGTGTTTACCTGTAGATTTTCGATTTTCTTATGAAGCTTCGTATAATCAGATACAGCTTCCAACTTATAACTATGTTCGGAGAAAAGCTATTATAGTTTAAGAACAAAACTGGGAGATTTTGTTCCATTCACGAGTAAATTTACAATAATAGTTACAGAGGATTAAATTGAAATAATTTTTTGGGTGCTTCAAAACATTTATCTTATACAATTTTAGCACAATAGTAGATCTAACTTGTACATTTTTTTTTTAAATTTAAAATCAGTGCAATTTTATTTCTATGAACTTGTAACCACATTGGCTACTCCATTCCGCCTAATTAAGGCTTTCGGATTAAATTTAATTGACCACGACAGCAAGCGGGAACTAAGGTCGAGGTTTAAAGACCATAGCCAGTCACAGTGCACCCCTTCCTGTGAGAAGTGCATCCAGTCATCGATAAAAGATAGTCGGCCCCCATCATTCCTATATTTACCAAAGTGGCGGGAATCAGCCTCCATACTGAAAGCTTCTCATCTTCATATTTGAACTGCCCCCCGTGGAATGATATGAAGTTGCAAAATAATTATACATGATTTAAATTGTAATTTGCTTTTATAAACTCTATAAAGGAAAGAATAACCAATAATTAAATTAAGATTCTTCTCAAAATGTAAAATTGTCTGTTATGCACTGAACGATGGTAGAGTTGATAAGACAGTGATCGGAATCAAGGTTGAAATTCGAATAGCATATATATGGCTTTACCCTTTACACATTACCCTTTTTTTTCAAAATACCTCTCAATATTTCTTTACTCTATATCTGTGTATATATGAGTAATTTTTATCTTTGAGTTGAAGTATTTTTATTTATATTTTATTTTTCATCTAGAAGCAATTTTTCCTATGACCTTCACTATATGAGTTAATGCATCGAATTGTTTCACCTATATTTTTGATATTAAACAGTGAAAAATCGACAAAAGAGCATTTTAAATTTTATGAAAAACATATGTATTAATTGCTTTACAGTAGGCGTGAGAGGTAAGAAGAAGAAAGCATTGAAACGTGAAATTAATAATATTCATTGGGAAAGTTTGATTAATCCATAATGGCTTTTCATTCACTGACTAAAAGAAGGGGGAGGGGTATAACAACTACTTTTATAAGAAGCTTATTGTTTACCCAAAGAAAGGTTGTAAGAAGTGGTATTTTTAAAAACTTATGTCAGAAAAACGAAAGAGAAGAAAAATTCTGAGCTCAAAATAGAAAAGAAACAAGATAAAATGCTGGGAATCATTCAAGCTTGTAATAACTCACTTTTTCTTAAACAAAAAAAATCAAAATTACAAATATATTTCAGAAGAAACGCTAACAAATTCCAAGATAATAAAATATAATAGTAACTTTGAACTTCATTCTTTCATTTGTAACTTGTACTATATAAAATGTTCGGAGCAATTAGCTTGTGAACGATTTGATCGTTCACAAGCCTGATTGCTGATGTTCACGCTGAGACATATAGAAGTAAGAAAGACATACCAGAAAAGGTGGTATATTGATCTAATTACACAATGTTTCTAGATGAGAAAAAAAAAATGAAGATTCTCTGCAAGTTTACCTGAAGAAAATGAATATATATATATATATATATATATATATATATATATATATATATATATATATATATATATATATATATATATATATATATATATATATATATATATATATATATATATATATATATATATATATATATACTTTAAGAAAAATAAAAAAAAGATCATGTTAATTTATTTTTCACATTAACTTATTTATCATTAAAATAACGATAGAATTGATATAAAATACAAAGTATATATTTATAAAATGATGGAATAAAACAAAATTGTAAAATATTTTACGCGAATTATTTTTAGCCAAAATAGGAAATAATTTTATAAAAATACACAATGCGATAGAAAAAAAGGGAATTAATTTTAGAATTATCCCTGGAAAATATACAAGATCTGTTGTCATAAGTAAATTAATTTTAAAAATGTATTTCTTATAACCTTGCTTTATTTCATCAATAGGACATTAATTTCTACTAGTACCAAAGAATATGAAATTCATAAATTTATTATAAGAATACATTTAAAAATGAATTTTGGAGTAAACTATTAATTATCCATGGCCACTAAAGGCATAAATCCCTTTCTATATATATAATTCCCATTATAATCCGTGTGAAAAAAGCCGAATTAATAAAAAATGAAAATAAATAAATATCGGTGTGAATGTTCCGTTATTACATTATTTTACAGCTTACATAATTATACAGCTATTCAGGAAACGTTAAATTTTAACAGTTGTATAAAGGTTACTTTATTGAAAGTACAATATTTTATTATTTTCATTAATTTAAATAATTTAGCATCTGATCAGTACAGTAAAAGTTTTCTACGGAGAGAATATTATCATACCTGTGTGAAAGAAAGAATTTTATTTATAAACTTATTTATGCCTTTCCATGCTTCCAATATTGTCATTATAAATGCACGATACAATTTGACATGTTTATCTGTTGCCAGAAACAAATGAACCTTTAACTTCAACATCCCAATTGAAATTAACAATCCACATTTGCCAATTTCACAATTAGTGGATATAGGCAAATGAGGGACGAAAATTGAACCGTAACCTTTCTCAAATAGTAGTAAATAGTAAATTAACAATTAAAAACAATTTATAATCAAAGATGATCTCTTTTGGAGCCATGCGAAGAAAAAGAAATAATTTAAAGGGTCAAAGAGAAATCTTAAAAAAAAATGAATCAATATCAAATCAGAAGAAAATAAAACAATAGCAAATAAATTTGTAATTTTTTAATGCATAGCATTAGAGTGCTAGTGACGGATGAGTGATAATGTTAAAAATAAAAGTAATTAGATAAAACGAGTTGCGCCGACTATTTAAAAATTATCGCATGTGGCGAAAGATATTCTGATTAAAAAACTGTAAAATAAAAAATAATTTTATGCATTATGAAACCGATGATTTTCAGTTTAAATCAACCAAAATCTTCTATAATTATCTTGTTTGCGATTGATTTCAAAACATTTTCATTTTGTTTTTTTTTTCAACATTATTTTTACTTATAATATTTTTATGATTATTTCCTGAGAAAGATTCTTATATCTTATAAAATATTCAATTATATACTTTTTCAATGATACCAGAAGTGTTATATTTGATTTTATATTAGAGAATGTTTGTGCAACTTATCATGTGACTCCATATCAAATGTCACTTTTAATGCGTGGCACACTTCTTATAATTAATTTTATGAATTATGAAACTGAAGATTTTCAGTTTAAATCAACCAACATCTTCTATAATTATCTTGTTTGCGATTGATTTCAAACTATTTTCATTTGGTTTTTGAAACATTATTTTTACTTACAGTATTTTGATGATTATTTACCGAGAAAGATTCTTATATCTTATTAAATATTTCATTGTATACATTTTCAAAGATACCAGATGTGTTATATTTGATGTTATATTATTATCTGAAAAACAGCTTTTTTTAAAATTCTAACTACTAATAAATTAATACATGACAGATCTGCAGAAGAATTTTCGGACATGAATAGCAATATGCTGGTAAATATTATTCTTTTTAAAAATGTTTATAATGCGTTGACTTAAATGCTAACAGAAATATATAATTAACTAAATAAAATTTTAAGAATTAATTTTACAATTGATTCAGTGACTTTGTCATTAGTTATTTTATTCTAAATGCGATACATTTTTTCTCTACTTCATAGAATCGATTATTTATCTCGCATAGAGAAAACTGATTATTTATTTTGAGATTTTCTTGATTTATTAAATTTTTTATTCCGTTCTGCAAATCTGATGCAAACATTTAGAATTAAATTTATGTAATTTTCATGTCGAGCTTAAAAATTCTTTAGACTTCAGTCGAAAATTATTTTACCAAAACAGGCGTAGCTACTAGAAATCTCCTTACAATCAATATTCTGCAAATTCGAAAGAAATACACAAAACGGCGAACAAATAGCATTCCTAACACCCACTAAGTCTGGGCAGTAATTTGATCCCTTTCTATTCCAGTAATAGACTTCCTGAGTTGCTTCAGGATTTTTCTAATTATTAGGAGATGTATTTTTCAAGGAAAATTAATTGGTGGAAGTTGAACTAATTAAATTGTTTGAATTTTCTTTGCCTCCATTTCATAAGAAAAAAAAAATTAGAGGAATCTATGAAGGATTTCTTGGAAAGATTTCGAAAAAACAATTTTCAGGAATTCTATTTTCTTTCAGCCCCCTCCCATTAGATGAACCGTTCTCTTTCTCTCAATGAAACGATGCTATTACTATTGATGTTTGTAATATGCATGAGTAATAAGGGCCTTATAAGAAAAGACAGTTTCGTTTCGGATAGATTCCTTAAATCTATTCAGCAATCACGCTGAAAGTTTTCTATTTTCGACCATTTGGTTATTGAGGTCGTCTAGAAATGAGTTTCGTTGTACGTGAAAAAATTTTATTATTTACTTATCGGGATTGTATGGGAAAAATTTTATGGTATTGCTATTGGATTATCTTTTATACTTTAATATATCCCATCCATAATTTAAGGACAGTCGGTATATTTTGTAAAAATGATTTATGTACTGTTAAAATACTAAGTAACATCAGAGAGTGAAGAATATTTTTATTAATTTAGTAATAAATTTGTATAATAATATATAAGATATATATCATATATATCATTATACATGTATGGTTAATGAAGACATACACACATATATATTATCATTAATCATTCACTCTCTTTGTTATTCATGTTCAAAATTGAAAAAAACATCAAAGTCTAAATATAATAGTTACTCTTTCGTTGATAAACAATAAGGGAATTACATGGTGTTCTGAAAAAAAATGTCAATGTAAGCTAATATTCAGCATTACACAATATCGTTACAAAGGACTTAAAAGGTTGATAAAATTCTAATTTAAAAATTCGTTTCTTGTTGGCTAGAACTTAGAACTAGTACGAGCTTCATATATATATATATATATATATATATATATATATATATATATATATATATATATATATATATATATATATATATATATATATATATATATATATATATATATATATATATATATATATATATATATATATATATATATATATATATATATATATATATATATATATATATATATATATATATATATATATATATATATTATTATATATATATATATATATATATATATATATATATATATATATATATATATATATATATATTATATATATATATATATATATATATATATATATATATATATATATATATATATATATATATATATATATATCGTTTGACTATGTAAAGAAAAAATTAATTTTAAAGTAATTTAAGTTGATTTGTCTTTGCTTTTTTAATGTTTAAAATAGATATTACCTTATTTGAACATAATAAGTTTTAAATTACAAGCATAAAAGATGAAACAAAACTTCAAAATTAAAGTAAAGTTTTGCTCATTTAAATGAATAAATTATTCTTAAACGTTCGTTTAACAATTTCATTTAAAAAATTCCATTGCTCATTAAGGATATTAAACTTTATGAACTTAAACATATTTTATTAGATTTAGTTCGGAAGCTTTTAAATTAAGCCTGTGAAAGAGTTTCAGGTATTATATTAGCTGTTCTTCCAACTTTTTTTTCATAGGAATAAAAGAGGATAGAGACTAATTCAGTCGAGTCATTAGTTTCCATTCATAATACTCAACTCTAAATCAGTTTTGGATGCATGCCAAGATTAACTACTGAAAGTTCAACTTATCAGAGGAAGTAAAGGTGTAATCAAAAGAAGAATCCGTAAAAAAAGGTGAAAATCAGTATATCCGATACAGATAGAGAAGAACAGGAAGGTTTTAGATAAACTTGTGTTACAGAGTACAAAAACTTTTTTTCGGCTTCCAGATGTAAATGTATGATTAATTGCCATGAAATTGTGAGACTTCTTATTATATTTAGAAATAAAGTAACTAAAAATAACAATGATTTTTATTTAAAATATTTAAAAAATGGATTTTTGTTGTTTATTATTTTAATCCTAAATCTGTAAGATTAAAATATTTATATAGAAGATAGGTTTGAAACACGCATATATATAATCGTACTTTTGAGTGTTAGTGTGGTATAAAAATTTAAGAGTAGTGAAATGACAACCGTAATAAACGCAATAAAAATAGAGAAAGTTTAGGAAAATTATTTTAAGATAATCTATCCAAATTCAACTTTCAGCAACATTTGCATTTAAAGTATTCTCTAGTATCATCAATTTCAACATTAATATCAGCAATATTATCAACTTAATCTTTAAAAATATAAAAAATTACAAAAAAATGTAATGAGTGCAATTCTTTATCGTTCTTGAAAATTCAAAATGTTGGATGACTAAAATTCAAATTCTTCCTTATTTTATTACTTTATATGTACTTTCTAACTAAATTTCTAACGAATGGAAAATATTCATGCCAAAAATTTATTCAATAAAAGTAATAAACAATAAATAAAAGATTAGTAGTTTTTTTAAATGATTTTCTAACCAAATGTACACACGAAATATAGTAAAATATTACAATACTATTATATATGCGAATAATTATACACGTAATCCTTTGTTTTGTTTTTATTTAGTTCAAGGAAATAGTTTCTGTTTAATATGAACTTTTGAACTGAATATCAAATGCAATTAATAAAATGTAAAAAATACTTTCAGTCTTGATTGACTAATGACTTTTTATTATATAACAAAAATTCAAATTTCAAAATAAATTTTTATAACGAAAGACTTATTTTATTTTTTACATAACTAGAAACATATCAAAGTTGATATTTCATTTAATTTCACTGGTATGAAATATTTTACAAACTAAATAAATATTCAAATTTAAGACATATAAAAATATTAATTAATTTTGAAAATTGATTTTAATTATATCATTTTCTTTAGTCTAATGAAGTAATAATTATGTCATTATATTGATTGGTTTTTATGTTGAGAAGAATAATTTTTAATGTATTTGAAAATAAAAGATAATTAATGACAACATTTGTTTGCAATTATATAATTGTTAAAATCATTTGTCCACTGGAATAGATTTATATAAATGTGATCATATTCATTTTGCTTAATTCAATAAGAATTACATGAAGATAATTTTAAATTTAACATCTTGTTAGGTTCAAAGCGTTTATTAATGTCATTTTGTTTGCTTATATAATTCATTTGAAATATCATATGCAAAGAAATCATGAAATAATCCTGGTAATAAATAAACATGCATTGCAGTTATTGCTCTCATTTTTTCTTCATTCATATTACAGTTTTATTAAATGGATAGTAGAATCTAAAGATCTTAAACATTGAAACCTTTTTTAATGAATAATTGTAGAAAAATGTTTGACATCTTTAAATAATAGTTTCTTTAATACTTTTTGAAATTATTTTACCATCAGTATCCGATATACTAAATTAAAATTTGACTATTGGTGATGTTTTTAGACATTATGGGATTGGTGATAATTTAATATTAATTTTTAAGCTTAAAATTAACTATTTGCCATAGATGCTCAATATTTAAGCGTGTTCACCTTGGCAATATTCTTATTCTAGGCTTTCAAATAAATGTTGAGTAAACTTATCAGACATATAAGTTAAATTGATAATTAAAATGGAATTTTTAGGTTTCATATTCAAGAGGCCGAATTTATGTATTGTTTCATTTAATTGATTGGCAATATAAAACAAAATTAATTATCCCTTATTTTGTGATACCAAAACAGCTCAAAGTTTAATTCCAAATATTTCATTCCCATGGGAATATCCCAATGGTACTGGAATAACAGAATTATACGATACTCTACACTGTATTTGATTTCATTGTATCAAGAGCTTTGAAGTCTTTACTTAATGAATCCGGGATTATTTGTTAATTGTCTTTCTATACAATTTCAAACGTATGACTTTTACTAATGCATATGCTTGAATTCTTCAGAATTACTCTTACTAAGAAAGACAATTATGATTTGCATTGTTAAGCACAAAAGTATCAAATTTCTTTATTATAGCTGAAAAGGAATTAAAATCAGAATGAGTGAAAAGAATCATTGTATGCCATACGATAATTTAATTTTTAATTAATTTTGTTTTTGAATTTGTTTCAAACTTAAAATAAAACGGTTTTTTAAAGCTTTTACATAAATTGATATAGAGTGAACAGCTATTTCAAAGAAAGATAGAAATCAAAAACTATCACATATCCGTTTCTACATTTCTAAATAATTTTATTGCTATGCTTATAAACCTGAAACAGTAGTTTAGCGATTAGCTTACGACATATCACTGATGGGCTGGAATTTGAATTATGTTTTTAGTTTTTTATGTTTCAATCTTTATATACCAATTTTTAATTATGAATAACTGAATATTCCTTCTAATTTTTATTGACTCACATTTTCGTTCAATCAATTCTTGGAATATTAAAAAAAAAAGTTATAAAAAAGGCTTGAGTACAGTAGATATCGGCTTTCGTTATATATCAAGAATGATTTCTGGATTTTTTTGAATGAATTTCAAAGTACTTGCTGATTAGATATAGCTATAATTAGTAAGAATTTGAAATCTGAAATAATAATTTTTGATTTTAATTAAAATTATTATAACTTTACATGAACTGTTTGCTTTCATGCATCTTAAAACATAAAAACATTTCAAGTTAAGTTGTAAATATTGCTATTGAGCTATGAAATTGCATAAAGATATTGTATCCTTTTCGTCTGCTACATAATTTTAATTTGTAAAATTTAATTTTGAATGGATTTTAAGACTATATTTCTGCAAAAAATTCTTCTCCTCGTAGGAGTAGAGTTTGAGAATGAAAATGAAAATAAAAGGGGTTTAGGATTTTCACTAGTTTGTTGAACGATAGTTCTTGGAATTTGCGTACTTTGCTAAGAGTAAATATACATAATCGGTCCATAATATCAACAGCGGTCACTTATTATCTTAATCATATCTGATAAAGTCCTATCTAAGTTAATTTTTTTTTTTTTATATCTTACAATTTTTAAGAAACATGGGTCTTTTCTTAGCTTATAAATCCACCTGTAAATTGGCACAGTTTTGGCAACATTTTTCTCGAGAGAAAAAAAAGCAGCATTATCAATGTACCTCGTTCTTTTCTTATAAATATTATCTTCTTTTTCGATGCTGCTTTTTTGAGGTTTTTCACAAGCTATACTTTGCATATAAAAAGGCAAAGTCTATGCGTGTGATGCTC
This sequence comes from Argiope bruennichi, assembly GCF_947563725.1. Lineage (NCBI taxonomy): Eukaryota > Metazoa > Arthropoda > Arachnida > Araneae > Araneidae > Argiope > Argiope bruennichi. The sequence continues at coordinate 24,098,552 of NC_079151.1, read as the reverse complement.
TGTGATAGACGTTTCTACTGTCTATTCCTGAGAATTATGCAAAATCTGTCAATGCACCTACTTTCTGTAATACAATAGTCCTTTATTATTCTTTTTGGATGTCTTATGCTTCTTTTTATCATATGTGTATAGTTACAAAATTATTTATGGTTTTTAAATATGGCTTCCTTATTCTTGTTGTTTTACATTTTAATCTAACACAGAGATTAAATTATGTTCGTAAGTGTTTGTGAAAAAAAGTCATAGGCATTCATCATAACAGTAGTGGCTGATTTATGAAGAGGGTGATAGATCAATTTTCCGATTGCTAATCATAACCAAAGATTCGTCGCTGCCAACCATTTGTAAGATTAACCTCTTTACAAGTTACCAAAAGTCACTGGCATATGATTAAGAAAGCTATTGTCTGATCTTCGTAAATCTAATTCGTCGTAATCGATGTAATCAGTGGTATGTCAGAGTAAGATCTTGTGCCAATAAGTCAGAGCTGTCTTAAGCGAAGTCAGATGGTATCAGGTAGTCACATTTCCAAGCATACCCTGATTACCGCACATATTACCACGATCTAATGATCACAATCTAGTAATATATGAAATTTAATAGTATATACAGTCTAGTGACATCCAGAATAGTGTAATGGCATTACCTCCACTCTCACATGCCTGTCAAATACATAAAATGTATTATTTTCAAGTACAAAAAATTTATTTTTGATCTGTAATGATACTTCTTTTTTACTACCCAACATTTCAAGTATGTATTCAAGTATTTCATTCATTTAACAGTCAAGTATTTCATTCATGCTGTATATATGCCTTTGATGTATATGTACAGCACATCGAAATCGAAATTACTCCATCATTCCTGCTGCTGTTGCTTTTGAGAAGTTCTAGATGTACTTTTTGAAAATATATTACCTTCTACAAAGACAACTCTTTATTATCAATTGTTTTCATCCTTGCTGAATGTCTCATGACGAGGTAGATCATATGAACACACATCATATTCTGAGTCAAGTCTAATTCATCTGCTTCTGCAATCTTTCTAAAATATAGCTGTATCAGCTCTATACTTGAATAAAGATTAAGAAGAAATTCATTTGCAGAAATTTAAGAAATTTATTATTTTATATCGGTGAAATGGAATATAGTTTTATTTGACTTCTTACTTTATAGTATTCATTTAAAGTAAACAACCCATTTGATCGTAATTTTAATCACCAGATTTTCTAAGCATGCTTATTTCATTCACCCATTTCTGACACGTTTAGAAAACTGTTTCATGGTTCTGAGAATTTTAGAATTTAGGCTATGAATGCCATTTCAAATAGAACTTATTTGAATAATTTGCTTAAAGAATCTCTTAAATTAACAATGGTATAATACTGCTCTTTTAAAACTATCAATTAGATGTGTCTGCTATTATCCATTTCTTGTCATTTGTTAAATCAAGAATATATTGAACGAAAATGAATGCATTGTTACGGAACTTAATTCAAATATTAGAGTCACCACGATTAGTAATCATTTTTTTTCAATTGCCAATATTCTAAATAAATCATGCTTTATCATTAATCTTAGAGAGTGAAAGCACTTAAAATATTATTTAAATTTCTAATAGTAATTAGAAATTTAAGCTAAAAGCATCTTGGAAAAAAAAAACTTAATTTTACTGAAACTCGTTCTAAAAAATTGAAAAAATTAAGGGAGTTTCTACCAATAGTCTGAAATATTAAAGCATCACAATACTTTCGACTGCATTTAACTTTATTGAATCGGTTATTATGTTCTCGGCAATTACGTTAAATTGGTACGCATTTCGCAGCATTTCCATTTTCTACTATTTAAAAAGATCGTATGGGATGAAATATAGGAAGCATTTAAGTTACATAATCATGTTCTAGAAGGTTTATTTAAACAATACGTTTTTTCCAAGTTTATTTACTAATCACAATTTCGGATATAGTAATATTGAAAATTAACAAGTAATGTTCCCAATAACCCTAGAGATTAATGGGTAATTGGGAATAGGTGTTTTGGCTTCTAAACACAATAATGAATTGATTTGAAAAGGATATATTTGTAACGATCAGAAATTATTGCTTATTGCATCAGAATTTATTTTACCGCTCATTCCCTAGTACTCAAAGTACTGTTTGTTAATAAAAATGTGTATAATTTCATGGAATATGGCATAAAATATTATTCACTGAATATCACATTTTTTCTTCCTTGGTATCAGTATTCTTCTTTTCTTCTATACACGACCGTTATCAGTAAAAAAAAAAAATCATTATTAATAAGTATATTTCCCTCATGAAATTTATCATGCATATCGATTATGTAGTAATTAATCAACAGCAGTAAATTAGTAGAAAATCATATTTATTGTTTAGAAAAAAGGTTTGAATTAAAACATCTTTAAATATTTCCTTAACTTTAAGGACTTCATAGGTGTAAAAACTGAATAATTTAGATAAGGATTTTAATGATTATATAATATAGGAGAGTGAATTTGCATCTAATTAATGAACTGCATTTAATGAGTACATTACTAAAAATAGAAAAAATTCTGTTAATGATTATTAAAAAAATTCTGAATATTTTGATGATCTTGGATTTTTGGATCATCTTGGATCAATTCTTGGATTTTTTGCTAAACAGCCAAGATAACTATGCATTTTTAGAAAAAGAATGTAGTGGTAAATGATTATAAATGTTATTATGTTAAAATTAATTTAAAAAAGGATAATAATATTTGCAGAAGCTTTCAAGATGATTAATATGTTTTAAGACTTTAGGTATTTTTTTTTTTTTGTTTAATTACGTAGCACTTAGAAATTCCAGTCTTGCTAATAATTAAAAAGCACATAAGCATTTAGAATTAAAGCTAGTAACCAGTTGGAATATAATCGAAATAGTTGGACTACTTCAATTAGTTATATAATAATAATAACAATAACAATATTCTTTAACTTTGTATAAGATAAAGTATAGTGTTATGGTGTCCATCTTTTTTTATATATTTCGTATTCAAGTATTCTGAAATGTATTCGCAAACTTATGTATTCGCAATAAAACAAACATTTCTGGTTTTTTTATGGAATAATATTCAAAGAACTCTTTTTTTACCAAAATCAAAAAAGCCTGTGGGCAGATTATTGAGCTCAAGTCTTTCTTTTTGCAATCAAAAATTTGCTTCCATAACACAAATTTCTCTCAGCTAACATCATTCATGATTTTCCGTAAACAAAAAAAGTCAATTGTTTGCATTTCTTTGAAGAGCATATTTTTTTTCGAAAGAAATCTGCTATTATTTTTTTTCAAATCTTTTTTTTTTACGCAAAGTTTTAGCATAATGATAATGTGCAACTCTGAGATAATATGTTCACACAAATTTAGATTCTCAAATAAGAGATTAAAGAAATAAACTTTTTAAAAGTTGAATAAATTATGTGATTTTAGTAGAATATTTTTTTATAACTTCTCTTAGAAATGCCTCTAAAAAATTAAGAAATATTAAGAATGTCCTTCAACTTTTATATGCGTGCCACATTAAATATGTCACTGTTCATACAAGATATTTTTTTTATTAATGCGCCTTAGAATTATTTAATTGCTTTTCATGCAAATAATTGTTGATAAATTTGGTTTCCTTCTAAAATAATTGCAATGATTTTCTATTTTTTTTATTGCAGTTTTGTATTTTGCAGAAGTAATATATGGATGTGGATAAAAGAGATAAAGTCTTTCTATAAAGATTTAAACTTCGATCATAAGTTCTTTAAATAACTGAATTAAAAATAACTTTTTATGATTTAAATTTTTGAAAAATCTTTATAATGTCTGAAAAATTAATTTTCGATATGTATTTGAACTGGAAACACCTAGCTTGCTCTCTTTCTGAATTGTAAAATTGTTTGTTTAATTCAGCAGATTTAATATAACTTATAACTTTAATGATAAGAATAATCATACCTTTGGACAATTAACTTTTTGAGAAAAAAATATATAAAATATTGTAAAAAGATTTCATCCAGACTTTCTAGTCATTCGTTATTAATAAATACAAAATCATTACATTATACCACCTAATTCATTTTAAGAAAATGTTTCTACCTCAAAGAGAATGACTTTTTTGCCTTTTTAATAAATTATGCAAATTTTATTGTTTTCTTAAATAAAAAAAAATAAAAAACAAAGAACAAAATGAAAAACCCATGCACAAAACATTCTGAAACAGATCTAATTTTTTTATACATTTGCTAGAACAAATTTATTAACCATCAGGATTCTGAAGTAACATTATTTATTTAAATTTTGACAAACATGATGTTTTCATCTAGTAAAATGTATAAATGATATTATTTGAAAATAGTTGAATCATTTTATTATATATACTAGATTTCTTAAGAAAATCGAATAAATACTTATTTATTTAAGTACTGAAATTAAACATATACTTCTAATAGCGAAGTTTCATTAAATAAGACATTCAATCAATGACAATAGTTTGGTTTCTTTAGAGATTGAAAATAGAGTGTTTCAAAATTAACTTTTCATATGTCATCTATAGAGAAAAAAATATCAATGAAAAAAATATTTTTCTCTCACTCATGTATATATATATACACAAAAAGCGAAATTTAGTGACTTGAACCATTTTTCTATGTCTCACACTGAAGTTTGAACGTCCTTTTACTCAGAGATAACATAAATAATATAAAAGATTATTGAAAATGGAATTATAATGCATTTTCATAAGAATGCTTTTATTGACTTTTATTAAATTTAGAAAACCGGTCAGTTAAAATATCAGTGGAAATTCTTTTAAATTTATTCAAAATGAACACTTTCGATATCAGTACAAATTTGCATTCTTCTAACAATATTCGAAGAGATTCCGTACACGAGATTCTGTTCAGAATTTGGATGCCAAGACATATTTCTTCAATTCATTGGAAAAGACATGCTGTAGATGCATCTGATCTTTGCATAACATCAGTTGGCCATAGAATAAGTAGGTATTCCCATAAATAAGAGTAAATATGTATCAAGTCAAGCGATATATGAGGAATGTCAATAAGTTCTTATAACCTAATAGAGTCATCAAAGAATTCAGCATACAACTATCGTCTTAAAACTAATGTATATTGAAGAAGAAAACTAGTTAGGATTACATTTTAGAAATACTGACAAAAGTCAAAGAGTACATACATAATGTATTCAAAATTAACCAAATATATTTGTCACCTTTCAGTATAGTTTTGTACAATATAGGACCAATAAAAAATTTTCTAAAAATGGCACACCAAATATTTATAGAAAATTGTGCTAATTATAAAAATAGAAGATTTCATTTTTTCAAAGATGATCGCTTTTACGATTTTTATATCCATTTAGATTAAAGCGAAATATGTCCAATTTATATTTCTGTGGAAATAAAGATTCGCTTCCTCCTGAATTACAGCTCAATTGTAAAACTCTGGACTCTGATCATTATCTGATTGTAATTGTCCATGCAATCGAAGAATACTATATGGATGCCTGTAATGTTACATTAACATTTTTGGAATGATGGACGAACTTACTATCCATATACTAGCATAAAAGTGATATGAAAAATAAATAAAGGAAATTGACAGGCTCTGCCACTTGCATGATGCTTCTTCCTTCCCTAGAAAATAAGATTTTTAATTTTTAACCGTTAAATCGGTTTATAAATAAATTTTCTACAAGGATGCTGGAAACTTAGAAAGTTACATATTATTGCTTTGCAATTAGACTCGTGTTACAATTATATTAATATAAATCATCAACATTTCAAAACGTATCTCGTTATTTAAATGTGCCAGTATTTTGTAAAGCTTAATATCCTACACATAATTGTATGTAAAAAATCTTTTATCTTCCGATTTTTGTTATTTCTCTGAGATATCCTCAATGCATAATTTCTAAAATTTCGATGAAATAAATGTTTATATCTAAATTTCAATATAATTAATACTTTCATTAAAAATTTGTAGTTAAATAAAAACTCTCAAAGCTTTAAAACAATAATTTCTATGAAAATATTATAGGTAGAATCTTAAAATTTCGAATATGCAGATATGAGTGTATGAGTAATATTTTACTAATTGGGTAAGTTCTACACTATGTAGGAATTATTAAAATGTGACTTTTTAAATTCTTTATTTTCTCCATGGAAGCCGAAATGTTTTCTCATACTGAATATCTTATTTAACAAAACTATACTTGTTTATATCTAGGAGCAATATTTAGGAAAATAAATACTGATTCCACTTTTTTGAGAAACCTTATTTGATATTATTTTTCTCAAGAATACATTCCTTCTATTCTACGATGTTTTCTTTTCACGGTCCTTAATTCATATTAGGGAAAGAAGATTCTGCCATTAAAATAATAGGCAGACTTAATAAAGTTCTGAAACCAATTACTTATTTTACTTCATTAATACACGGAAGTATCATATCTATATTATCGTCCTTATTTTTCCATGTTCACTCCCTCCTGAAAACGGCAGATAGTGCGGAAAATTTTCCTGATTTAATTCAGGTCTTTAACAATGAAGAATCATTATAGACTGCTGGAGATAAAATGAAGAATCATTATAGACTGCTGGAGATAATTTGGTTAACTTCGTCTTTTGTTTACAAGCTGGAGAATAATGACCTCTTGTCGTCACCTACTCCCTTCAAATTAGAGGATAGTCTGATGATAGTCGCATTATCATTGTCGGAACCCGAAATATTATCGTTTACACGCCCAACTTAGAAAGGATGCATGAGGCAGTTGTAGGCGTCTATAGGAGAAAAGTGGTTACGATTTAAAAGGACCGTGACTGTCTTTCGAAGGTTTGGGACTTTTTGCTTGTGAATCTAGTGCTTTGTTCATTAACCATTCATATTAGTTTATTAGAGAATCTTAAAGATTATTAGGATAATGTTTTGTATGTTTTACAGGGTTTCACATATTTATGTTTGTAGCCTGTCAAAAAATATTAGAACTCTCATTGTTATTACTAAATTAGAAACGTAACAACAAAACTGTAAACGCCTTTCGCCATAATATAACAATTATAAGTGTATAAAATATTCTTATGAAGAATGAGGCCTTTTGTATTTAGATTCATACAACCTTGGTATAATAACTGCTTTTATTTAATACTTACTTCTGGTAGCAAATATATATAAAACAATTTTAATTAAAAATTAATTTTAATGGCTATTATTAATAATGAACATGAAATAAAAATAAAATTTAACTGCTAGTATTTAATAGTTTTCTGATAACAAATATATATAAGAACATTTTAATTAAAAATAAAATTTAATTATATATAACATGAAATACATTTAGTAGAAACTTAAACATGCACTGCAACAACAATATGCTATATTTATTCATTTTATAAATGAATGCATCCTGAAATATAAACGTCGATCTTCTTTATGTTTGTTGTAAATATGCCAGATTAAATTTGATTTATTTTATATAAACAGATTCAGCTGACATGGACCAAGGCATGATAAATACTAACGAAACCAAAATAACGTAAGTAATACAATAATCTGTTTTCTCAATATATGTTCGATCTTATATTTTGTATCAATACAATTTGTAATCAACCTGATTATTCAGTTGATTTTGTTGATATATACAATTAGTTGTAAGAAATATAATATATCTTAAATCACATTCTGATTCAAAGTTAAATAAAGGGAAAATATCTTTCGTTTGAATGCTTAGAAAATGAAATTACTCTTATTCTTTATACATGTTGATAAAACACCTCTTAGAATTGCTAAAGTATGTGTCACAAAGTACCAACAATTGAAGCAACGCACGTGGAATTTTAAACAAAGTATTCATATATCATATTGCACGTCATAAAGAATGATTCTTCTCTTATATAAAGTATTTAATAATATAAATAAAAACTTCACTGAAATTCCACGATATTATTTCATATGAATATCACTGATTTAGGTCTTAATGGTTTAAATAGCATTTCGGATATATTTTAGAGATTCCAATGTATTCTGTCTTCTAAATAGTTCAATCAAATTTTACCTTTAGACATAAAGGAAAGGATATAAAGGAATACTTCTAAAATAATTTTTAAATAGAAGTATTTTGGTAAACATTGTATTGAAAACATGTGAAAGATTTATATAATATGGAAATAGTTTGAAGTTAAGAATTTTGAATAAAATATTTCAGTCTATGAAAACCAAGCTCATTTTATAAAATTTAGATCCTGAAAACTACAGAATATATAATGCAACACAACTCTTGTGAAAAGAACATCAAATTTATTTTTAAAAAATCTAAATGAGAATGAGGAAATAATTGAATTAAAAATTAATAAAGTTAACAATTTAAAAATAATATTTATGATTAATATTCAAGGAAAGTAAAATAAGTGGATGAAAAATTTACTAAATGTTTGCAATTAATATATTTATATGTAATTTAGAATGAAAAAAAATTGTAAAAAATAAAAGTATCTGCTTAAAATTAATTATGTTTCAGACATTCATTAACATATAAACTTTGAATTAATCGTTTTAAACCTTGTTAATATAACTGTTAATTAAAATTTTTTTATATACGAATATAAAAGTTTATAAAACTGTGTGTAAATAAGAAATTATAATTAAAAAATAGCAATTTGTTTTGGTAATTATCTGCTAAGTACAGTCTGCCAAAAAAACATGCATTAATTATCTTAATTACTTTAGAAAATGTAATTAAAAGTTCCGCAATTCATTTTAAAGTATATGATGATTTATTAATTCTGATTTGAAGCGATAGCATGTTCGACAACTTGAAAAGAGTGAGTTTAATTTCAAATTTAAGATTAAAGTTTGGATATTTTTTAAGTTTATATATATATATATAAATCTGCAACATGAAAATTTTTATTTTATATATTAATGATTCAATTTTTAGTTACTGATGAAAAATTATTGTTAAGTTATTGTTTGCAATTTATGCAGTTTCAATAATTTACATTTAGTAATGAATGCATTTGTTATTTTTATACTTACAGAAATGCATAACTAAATAGCGAACGAGTGAGGTTAACTAGTATCACGTAGTGATTTCAAAAGAAAAACAATGTGTTTCTTGAGGACTGGGTAGGAAGGAGAGAAAAAAGGGTGAAATCTCTTAGTAAAGTATAAACGATCAACCCTACAGTTAAACACAAAGACTTTATTTTTTAGAAATTTAATAAAAGATCTCTTTACCTTTTAAAACTGTTTTAAGTGATATTTTTAATATTTCGAAATTGTTTCAAATAGATTATTTACCTTTAAATTAATAAAATAAAGAATCAATTTTAATAGAATTCATTATTGGAAACTACCCTGAAATCAGCTACATTATACTAATTTCGCCGATAGTTTTAGAGTTAGTATGTTTGTAAAATAGACAATTTTTCAAAAAGAAAAGTAAACTTTAAAAAAAAAGGATTTTACGAAAGGTAGATTTTTTTAAAGTAATTATATTGAACAGAAGGACATAGATAAAAAATCAAAAATATATCATTACCAAAAATTTATCAAAAATAAGTTAAATGAATTTCAATTTTCTAAATATGTCAATAATATCACTAATCGAAATCGTCTTTTTCTTTATTTTGTCAAATAGGATATTATTAATTGTTAATTATCCTATTTCTGTAGGCTGAGTTTCTCCGCTTGAATTTAAAAATTATCATACTACAAAAAATTTAAATATGTGTTTATAGCTAAATTTTGCGAGATTTTGTAAAATGCATTGACAACGCTTTCCCATATCGGTTTATATTTTACAACAGGATCTATTTTACCTAGAAATAATTTATTCAGTTATTATGTATTTTTAAACAATCTTCAGAGATAATTTAACTTGCCCTATTTTCCAGGACTTTGAATTTTGCTGACGTTAATTACTTTGATTGCGAATTTAAATTTTCATCATGTATTTCTTTTCTGAAATTATAAAGCAAAACTTTACTTTTTTAAGTTTCAAATTCAGATGGATAATAAAAACGTGGGCGAATATATCCCCTTTTTTCATGGATAATAAAGAGTTTCGCATTCAAAAATCCAGTCTTTAAAAACATTTCAAATGCTATATCGAACTGTTTCGATTAACTTATTTTAACTATTCTTTTCTTTAAAGGAAAACTCATAGGGGATTATTTCGCCCGAATAATTTAATCTTTTGAAGAACACAATGCACTTGAAATATTCTCTTTCTGGACAGAATCGGATTTCTTATTATTAAATACGCTTGTTTTGAAAAGTATGTTTAGTATGTTTAAAAACCAATATTAGAAACTATTTGAATTATATTAAAAATAAAAACAGCTCATATTAAATGCTCAAATATAAGTTATATTCGAAATGATCAATGCAAATAATATATGGTTATATTTTTTGTAGTATTTACTTATATTGGTAAGTGTTTATGGTACTGTGTTTCTTTCTACTTTGAGCAATTTATTATTTACGTTTTCAGATATTAAACATTTTACTGAATCACATCATTTATTTAAAATTCAAATAATATTATTTGCATTCTTTTTTTATTTTTGTAATGTAATAAAATTGTTTTAAAAGATTAAAAATATGTATAAATGCCGTTTTCAATTTGAGACTGGGAGCATTCCTTTTATTTTGCACTGTTTAAAAAAAATGCCTTTTATTATCTATTTTATTATTTTTTTTATTATTCATTTTCATTACTTGTCGAATTCTTTTGCATATTGTTATAAAATTAACATTTTTTTCCACATTTAAGGATTATTTTAATAATAGAATAATAGCGTGTTTCAATCACTTATAATCTGACATAAATAAATGAATTTGAGATATTTCCAAAAGAACTTATTTCGAAGCAATATCGCATTAACACTTCTCTAATTCCCATAACTCATTCGATTTTTAGTTAAGAAAGAAATGTATGCTTTTTTTTACATAGCTCGGGCATTCATCGTAAATAATAAGTTTGGTAAAAATATGGATTTTTCATTGATTTTGGTAACATTGGGCAAAATGTATTTTCAGTAATCGTACCATTTTTCAAATACAGTATCAATGGACAGATTTTGGAAAATTTAATTTTTTATATAAAATCATTAAAATATTTAATCGTTCAAAATTAATTAAAAATCTATTTCGTTTCGGAAGATTTTTTATGTACAATTAAAAGTGATTATTTTATAATAGACGACTGTTTAAATTATAATTAATATGTTGTTGTTTTTTTAATTTACTTATCAAGGACTATATATTAACTTTTTTTCCAAAAGAATATATTAAAATGTATATGTATGCATAACTTGGGCAAATAAAACCTGATTAAAAAAATTATCATTTACTTAGATCATCAAGAATCCTAAATTATTCATTGAGGGGTTGTAAGAAGAATTCACGTTAAATTTGTCTATTTGAAGTAATTCATATCTCCATGCAAGTTTTGAAAATTCATGAGAGGTTGTAATGTTTTTCGAAAAATATAAACATAAAGTTCCCTTTTCTGAAAGATATCAAATATTTTTTTAAAATTATCACTTACTTAATAACTTATAGTAATAATAATTTTAATTATAACTGAAATTATAATTATTACTATTATTATAAGTACATTAATTATTTTTATTATTACTATTTTTATTATTAGTTAGTTATAGTAATGGTACTTTTTATTACTTTTATAGTTATCCTTGTTGGTAACTTGACAGTTAAATTTTTAGTCATACGTTTGAAAAATTCTGATAATTATATTTAAGTCGAAATGAAGTATGAAGCAAGACATCAGCGAACGAAGATTGCAGTGACAATTAATTTGCCATATAGCAAAGACTAAAACTCAAAATGAGGTAAAATTTTAATCCTTTGGAATATTAATAAATTTTTTTTGTTGCGTGCTAAATGGGGATTTGGAGATTTTCAAATTCTCATTTTATTAAAACATTAAAACAGACGTCTTTGAAATACTTTTTTGTCAAATTTTAAAAGTGCAATTTACTTAACATTTAATCCCATTGTGTAATAATTTAATTAAGCTTATATTTATTTATTAAATTATAAATAACTAATTTATACAAGATACTGCTGTAATTAATAATTATTCCGATAAGGTCATTTACCATAACGGAAAAACATAAAAACTGGTTTTAGATCTTGCATGAATTGTAAGTCAAATTTCATGAAAATTTCGAAGTAAAACGAATGAAAATTCACAATTGTTTTGTCTAAAGATAAGGTGCTATATATTAATTTATTTTGAAGAAATTTGGAATTACTAATAACTATATATCCAGATCAAGCAAATTAAGTCTAAAGAATGCGTAATCCGATTTTAGGCAAAGGTGGAGATATTCCTGATTTTTTAAAAGAGCCATTTTATACATAGAAAAGTGTAGTTTTCAACATGGTATCTAAAATAAACTTACGTAATATGTACACATTATACAATCAATACTTGTACATCCAAAAGCTAATTTCTACCTAGTTAGTATTAGATATATACATCTGAAAGGAAAAGTGATATAAATGGAATAATGGAATTGACACTTCTGCGTATAAAGCATTTGTTCTATGGACTTCAATACATAGTGAATGGAACGAAAGCTAAACGAAGACTATATTTCAATTGCCAATTGACTAAACGAAGCCTATATAGGAAAATATCTCATTTTTTTCACACATTGAAGAAAGGCCATACATACCAAGAAGTGAAGATTCAATAAAAAGAGTGAAACGGATACAGAGAGAAAGGGAAAACATACCATCTAGATCTGCTGAGAATACTTTTGTGTCAAACGTGCAAGGTACAAGCTCTGTCCGTCAAGCAATGATAGCATAACTAATATGTTATGCTGCAATTGTAAGAGTCACATTTGCAAATCTCATGCAAAATATTATTGTTCTAATTGTAAATAAAAGTAAGTTTCAATTTCGAATATATTTATGTTATTTTTATAGATGCTTTATATTATTGTAAGTTTCAATTTCAAACAGTTTTTTTTTGTTATTTTTATAGCTGCTTTATATTATTACATCTATTTTTAAACTTATATTACTATTGTTTAAACTCTTTCTTAAATGACACCTGTAAAAATTTGCAAGAAAGGTTAGTTTTCTGAGTCGTATTGGCCCGAACGCTACATACGTGAAGTAAATATGAACAGAACAGCAGGGTTAAAAAAAAAGAAAAGCTCATTCTATTTCCAACACTAAACAAGTTATGGACTTTGAAATATTACTATCTTATAAAAACGAACGATTTAGATCACTCTCTTAATGTCTCAAAGAAGATACAGTAATCATCGCCCGAAGATTTCCTCCAAGTCTGATTTTATCTAAAATTATGAATTTCTCTTATCTTCTTAAAATAATAATATTCATAACTTAATGCCTCGATCAGATCTAGCCGTAGAAGAAATAAACTTTTTTTTTATTTAAAAGTTGCAATGCCAAAAATATCATATTTAATATTCTTAATGACCTAAGAACTGACTAAAATTTAAATTTTTTTAATTTCTTCAAAAATCATGAATAATTTTATTGAATATTTCTTTGAGATATTGCATAAATTATAAAAGAAAATTCTATAAAGTACATAAGACTTCAGTACTCATAATTCTAAAAAACGTACTTGGTTTCAGGAAAATAATTTTTGTATTAATTGAAGTTTAATTACTTCCTCTTCAAGCTGAGGTTCAAATTTTACGAGATCTCACAAAATATAAGAGAGATACATACAATAATAAAGAGAATAGTATAAGTTTTCTCTACAAAAATGAATTATTTGTTTACATTGTCGATTTGAATCTTAAAAATCTTTTGTTGAGGGCGTTGTTAAGAGATCAAGTAGCATAACTTTTCTAATAGAAAATTTTAGTGAAAACAAATTTACAGGAAGTTAGTAAATAACAAATCTTATTTTTCAAAATAATAATGTACCTTAAATAATGATGTTTTGTAACGTTTGAATTAGGTATATTCACTAAAAATCCTAATTTAATGTCTTCTGACGTTGCAAAATTAGAGCAACGAGTACAGAACCTGATTTTTTTTTACCGTTTTACTGTTATATTTACAATACTGTTTTCAACGTTGTATGCTTCAAAGTATGAAAATAATTATTGTTATACTCTAAACTGTAAAGCATTCATAAATAATCACTCATAGAACATCATAAAGCATACAAATAAAACGAACAAAGGAAAGGAAACGAACAAACATCATAAAGAAAAGAATAAAACGATTTACAGTTTGCAGTCTTTGAATACAAAGAACTAATATTTCATGTCAATATTCGAAATCCAGAATTATTTTTATTTATTGCGAGAACATTAAAGAGTATGCAACTTCAGTTCCTTTAGAACTGCATAATTTTGTGCAGTTCTAAACTGCAAAAAAAAAAATTACTAGAAATAAATTCAGTCCAAACTTATGAGTTTTCTAAGCACCTTATTCGAACTACCGTTATACTTGTCAAAGGGATGTCACAAGCAATGTATCGGGTTTCTCTGATCTTTATTTTGTCTATCAAATTTTGCCAGTTGAAAGAGTTCTAGTAATATTTTTTGAACTGTAAATAAACTTTCAAAGTAAATACTTGAGTTGCTTGCTTTTCAAAAGTCATCTTATTTTTTGCCTATAGTAAAATCTAAGTAAACAATTTGTTAGGAAGGTTATATATTTTGAAATACAATGTAATTTTATTTTATATTTCCAATCTCAAATAATTATATTAGTTGATATAAAAACAAAAAAATTGAAAATTTTAGTTTAGTAAAAATAGAGGTTTTTATGCATGCATGAAAGTTGTAAATGATTTAGTGCTAGTGAATGAAATTATGCACAAGGGAGAAAAGTTTGCTTTATTTTGGTGATCAATTTTGTTACATTTAAAAGACAATAATTATATTGATTACGCTCCTTCCTAAAGCAAAAACTAAAGAATAAATAGACATTATGTTAAAAAATTTTATTATATTTTATTTTTATACTTTTTTTTATTTAGTTATAATAAACATGTCTATAAAATCATAAAGTACAATTAATAATATTCCACAGAATTAATAAAAGTAAAAATATTTTAACAAACATTTACAATATTCTTAAATTAATTGATAATTATTAGCATGTTGTGAACTATATATATTATTATATCATTAAATTAATTGATAATTATTAGCATGTTGTGAACTTTATATATTAATATGCCATTAAATTAATTGATAATTATTACTATATTGTGAACTATATATATTATTATGTCATTAAATTAATTAAAAATTATTATTTGTATAAGTGAAACGTTTTTTTTTTCAAAAATTACATTATTACATTATTAATTTATACTATAAGACTTGAAAATACATTCCAAAAATCTAAATAATTATTTCTTAAATATTTACTTCTGTTAATACAGACACATGAGATAATATTACTTAGCTTAGCTGTTTAAAAAGCGCATGATTCATTTTTACTTTTCAGTTTTCTTTCTCAACATTACCATTTTTTCTCAATCAGCATTGTAACATATGCTGATTTAAATATTTACTTTCTCAATTAACTGTAGTGAGCCTATAAGAATCGTCAAAAAAAAAAAAAGCTCGAACTCTAGATTAAGATAAATCTTGACGTTTTATACCTCCCTGAATTTGAATAACGCATTTCTCGCATTTTCTTTCTCCCTTTCTGTGATCACCATAACTTGAAAATCTAACTTTAACTAGAATAGATGAAATGTTTATAATTTACCGAATTTATTGATTTCAACTAAATTTTGAGCGAACTCCATTTAAAAGACATTTATCTGTCTGACTGTCAGAACACAGTTGCCCTCGATAGTTACAAAAAACATACAAATGTAGGCAAATTTGGTACACAATATTAACATCTAAAGTACAGATTCTTAACAAATTTTGAAAAAAAATCTTCTTAAATCTTATGTTAGACTATACTCTCTCCCGCATGAAATAAATACTCATAAAATTTATGCAAAACTCATAAATGCATTGTCTGAAATAGATAATGACAATCTGGCATATAATTTTGCCACTATGTTTATCAATTCGGGCCAAATTTTAGTTATATTCTTTTGGGAAAATGTTCAATACATATTGTCAAGATAGAATCAGTGAAAATGCCAGATTCGCACCAAAAATCTACACTTTCTAATTATTCCTCGCCAATGTCATGAAAGTTTCAGATCTCCTGCTGGTTTATTATTTAAGTAGAGTAGGAGTTAGGGAGTAGTATATCGAGTCACTTCTGATAGATATTAGCTTACAATTTTATATGGTGAATTTGATGCATATTTAAGCATTTAATACTCAATAAGATACTTTCCATTACTGCAAATCAAATATTCACGACCTATATTCACAAAAGAGTCTGTCACGAAAAGATAATGTTTCATATCTGGTATAGGATTTTGATTTTATTTCTTGTTTTTGATACAATTTATTAAAGCAATTTAGAGAAGAATTTAAAGAATCATTTCTGATCATGTAATGATGTGGTTCGTTGTTTTTAATCACGAATAAAATATTTAAAGCTGAATCAAATTTAAAGTTATTAAAATAATTCGTTGACTATTATTAGAATTGTTGCTTAAAATCTGGTTAAGAAAATGGGCATTCAATGCTAGCCATGGCTCATAAGGAGAGTAATTTTGGGACATATGTAAAGTAAATATTTAAATTGAATTAAAAATATCAAAACAAAGAAATGATGGCTAACACTTTGATACATTTAAATTAATCAAACTCTTTTATTAAACAGTTCCAAATTTATTCAGCGTTCACTTGATATTAAAATTTTTTCAAAGGATTCCATGGAGTGGTATAATTTTATTGAATGAATTATCTTAAATACTATATTCGGCCCATCTAAGTTTAAAAAAATGTGTAAATATAGTTCTGTGGAGCTCATATAAATATAAGACAAGTTTGAAATTGATAAAGAAATGTTAATATAGTTCGGAGTATGGATTCAATGTCTATGTTTTTGATTTATTTTTTCTTCATCTATTTGATTTTATTCAAAAGCGGTCTCAAAATATTAAAACTTATTTGATTATAGTTTAAAAATCATTTATAAAGTACAAAAATAAAGTAAGCTTAAATAATAGCTTTTACTTCTAAAAAAAAGATTAAGACCTTCATCCATTCAGAAATACTCCGATAAAGTCACACGAAAAAGTAGCCATGTTCAAATGATCGAAATCAATAGGGGTACTAATGGTTTTATCTTTCGAAAGTGATTTTAAACATCGATCATTATTGTAAAAAGATTCCTAAGAAGAATTTAAAAAAAGAAAATATTTATGTAGAGGTACAACCACTGGAAGTTTCAGAGTTGGGTAAATGTCTTTGACCTAGGGAAATATTTTTGACTTTGGCGAAATGTTAACTATTCGCCAATTATAACTTTAAAATAACGTTAAATATTAACTTTAGTAAAACATCTCATTGAGCTTTGCTCCATTAGAACTTAAAATATATACAGCTCATCAAAATTGCTTTTATTGATATATTTTCGAATTATTAATAAATTAAAAGGTAATTAGAAAGCTTTTATTTTTGGCTTTGATATTTTTTCGTAATATAGCATTTTAAGATTCGTATGCATTTTAAAATAGTGCATATGTAACAAACCATGTAATTATTATTTTCTGTTTTCAGCTGAAAAGCTAAAATTATTCTAATATTTAGCAAATATTATGCACTAGACATCCATTCTATAAACGTATTTTTATTCCTAATGCTATTCTATGATTTCCATTTTTATAGATATCTTCACTAAATAATCTGGATCATCATTTCCTTTAAGAAATACTGATATGAGCTTGGCTCTCTCAATATCATATTTCACATTTTATAACTTTTCTTCGTAACGATAAAGGTCTTTAGGATTCTTCAGAACTAAAAAATGCGCTCATATTAAATTTTTAGACGCGTTCTAAAAAAGGAGTTTTGCCAACAACAAAGGAATTTTCGGAAACATTTCACGTACGATTCTTTCCTTTTTTTTCTGAATCCACGGAAGATTCGAATCTATTATGTTTTCTGTGATACGTTTATTGTGTCAAAATATATATATATATATAAAATTAAATGATGTGAAAACTTCTCAGTTTTATATTTTAGAAAGCAGAAACCTCATATAAAATTTAAAGTTTTTGTTGGTTTTAAGAAATACATAAGGCTAAAGGTACACTATTTTTTCGAGATTAAAACAATCATAAAGTAAAGATATTTTCAATTTAATGATAAAAAAATTCGCTCAGCAAATTTAATTTAGTGTTTAAAAATACCAAAAACAAATTTTCTATTCGTTTTCCTTTTGTATAAAATGTAAGAAACAAAAAAAATCTATATAAACTTTAATTTTGTTCTGAATTTCAAATTCTCATGGTTTGGAGTAAAAAACATTTTTTCCAATTTTAGATGTCCGATCTGTTTAATGAATGCTGCGTTATAATATATTGAATTTTCGACGATCTTCATATCACTTAATGCTCCACATAAGCAAATTTTTCTTTAATTAATTCAATATTAAAAAAAATTACTTTACTTATAACCATTTTGTCTCAGCACTATAATTAATGTTAAATTTGTATAAAGTAAAATTTTTGTCGTATTCTTTCAGTAAAATATATTTCTAATATATAGTAGTACAATATTCCAAAATTTTTTATTAGTCAGAATTTTCTAATAAATAAGAATTTTTCCATTTTTATATTACTTCATGTCTCATAATATGAAAAAAAATATATTACAGTTTCTTTTAAATGCGTAAAGATACTTTAACATTGGAGAGACTTCATTTTTTAAACTTTTTAGTTAAAAACATAAAGAAATAAAAATAATGTTGGCATATTTAATTTTTAAAAATATTTTAATCTAATTTTAAATAATTGTGTTTAAACTAAGATTGAAATATGAATATTTGTAGATAAATAAAATAAAAGTTTTAATAATAAATAAAAGCTTTAGTTTTCACCCGCAACAATGATTAACATAAAAAGAAAATAGCAATGTGCAATCTTTAATATCAAAGTTTACTAAAATGTATTTTTATATTTCAATTCTTATCATATGAATAGAAAATAGCACATTTCGAATATGATGATATTTCTAGTAATAATCAAGGTTTTACATTGTTTTCAAAAAAAGTTTTATAAGGGATAAAATTTTTTATAACGGATTGTAAATTTTTCAAATATATATATATATATATATATATATATATATATATATATATATATATATATATATATATATATATATATATATAAATTTTATCACGCTTATGGGTGTTCTAAAGCTTCTTAAAAAAAAATACACTATCTTCTTAGCTGCGGTTGTATTTCATTAGCTAGCAAATAAAATAATAGAAATCATATAAGTCTCAATCATATTCAATAGAAAGACCTAAATATGTTAGTTAAAATGTATTCATTTATTTAAATTGGATACATAAACTATACATAATTTATTAGCATAAATATAGTGTAAGATCACAATTTTACGTTTCATACTAATTACATTTTCATACCAATAGCAGTATACCAATTTGAAAAAAATTGATATTAAAATAGGATATTATTCAATAACCAATTAAGTTTAGTAAATCAATTATTTATATACATTTGCATCGTTTCACTTTTTCTTCTAAATTTTTAAAAAAAATAATAGCCCTATACATTTAATTCTTTTTTTTTTTTTGTAATTTCATTTGTATACCATTTTATCCTCCAATTTTACATCACAAAGAGAAAAATAACTTTCTATGTTGGTAACAAAACTGGAAAGATTGCATATAATCCATATTCCTTTATATAGAATCAAAAGAATATCCGTTACCATCCAAAAATAGCAAACAGTGAAAAATACTATTTCCTTCAAGAGAAATGGTTGGAAACTATGTGATTGGCAGTAACCATTTTTCATTTATTAAGGTACAATTCTTTCATCGGCACAATGTGAATAATCTGAAAACCGGTTGACATTGAATTGTAGTAGAGAAAGTGATGCTTTCTAGAGTCTAGGCAAATTGCTTTCAGTTGACGGTGATAAATGCAACCCCAAAATCAAGGGATAGAATTTATGTCTATTAGGTGTGGGTGATCTTTCTACTTGAATCAGTTCATAAATGCAAGATATTATGAATAGGGATTGCAATACCAGACCAAAATTTCAATACCGGTATCCGGTATTTTTTAAATCTTAATACCGGGATACCGGTATTAGAAATTTTGGAAAAATAAAAAAAACATAGGTGTCTCTTTTTTTTTATTTGCCAGTTTTGTTAGAGAGTGTATATAGCACAAAAATAATTTGTAACTTATGAATTACAACAGTTGTGACATCATAATCTTCGATAATTGAACCGAATTCTTAATGTGGATAGATTTGTGGGAAAGAAATTTTAAGAAACTTTACTCTAACTTAATCAGATTTGAATTGGTTATTTTCTTTTCTTCTTTCCATTTTCATTTTTAAAATCATTAGAATTATGTAAATACCGTAAGACATTTTCTGTTTCGGTATGCCTTTCTTCTGTGTGATTTTTCAATGTAATATATAATTCTTCAGATAGTGATGTGTGCTGTTCTTTCAGTGACTGCAACATGAAATATATGTTGCATTAGCTGTTAATAAATTAGAATCTCACCGACATAATGCCTCAATAGTTAGTTTTATTGGAAGTAGAGCTGATATAGTTCTGGATATTAAGTCGAATTCACTATCTGAAAAATTATTTTACAGGTTTAAATCGATTATTGCTTTTTGGATTGGATTTCTCAGTTTCAAAAATCGTTCCATCATTAGGAGTAAACTATTCCAACGTGTTTTAGAATCTAATATTAACATATATTCTGTTTTATTTTCAGTTTGTATATATTTTAGTAATATATCCTTTTTATAGGGAAACGTTTAAATATTTTAACATTTTTTTTGAACTTTATAAATTATAGGAAGCAATTCTTGATAGGTTAATATTTCATCCTCATTAGCAATATCTTCTTCAACAATTACATTGTCATCGTCATTGTCAATATCACTCTCACTCTTACTCTTTTCAAAGTTGGAATCCGAAGTTTCTATATCCACAGTATTTGGATTATTCTGTTCTTTATTTTTTTGGTATAATACATCTTTTACTAATAATTGAATTCCATGTGCATAGCACAACTGCTGATTTGCAGTAATCAACTTTCCAACTTTTTTCATAATTGTTGCTCCATCAGTCGTTATGGATACAATATTTTCTTTCAGAGATAATCCATGTTTCGCTCATTTAGATTTAAGCAATTAATTAAGCCATTAACGGGCGACATAAAAACAAAAAACGTCTACTATTTTGCTATGTTTGCGATACCTGAACATATAATGGAGACAATTTTAAAAAATTCTAGTAAATACCGAAAAACTGGTATTTAAACTTGTGAATACCGTGTATTACAAAATTGTATAAATGGATCAAAATACCGGTATTCGGTATACCGGTATTGCAATCCCTAATTGTGAATAATATAATACTACCCAAATTATGAATATTTTACTACTATAACAAGAGTTTCTTTTCTATACACAACCAGATTTAGATCTTAAATAAAAAAAAATAAGAATGAATAAGAAAGAACAAAATTTCCAAAAATAATAATAAAAAAACTTAATCTGAAAGTAAGGGAAAACATTGAAATATTAATATTTAGAAATGAAAAAGTTAAAATGGAAAAGAAATAATTCCTTATCAGTATGAAATATTTACATGGTTGAGATGCGAATAAGAAGCCAAATTTGAATATGATGCTGAAATATCATTAATATTTGATTCATTCCTATACCTTCAATAAAACGATGCGAATATTTCATCTTTTTATCTTTCTGAGATTGAGTAAAATTCTGAGATTGAGTAAACATTAATCATTTTGATATTTTTGATAGATAATTGATTTTGCACTCCTCTGCTCATTTACCTCACAGTAAGTTACAGCCGGGTGAAGTACTGTTAACGGAATTATTTTTGCATAGCATTTTACAATCAGACTTTAGGGCATATTAAATTACACAAGATCAGACATTGTCATAAACGAGACGGTTTTATCCTAGCACAAGTGGTTGCCTCTTTTATGAAGGGCATAGAAACAAACTTAGTAAAAACATTTCTTTAAAATTCCCTCATGTAATATAAATATAAATCTTTTATATACAGCATTTTTAATAACTTATACATAATTAATTTTTAATTTAAAATTATTCACTAGAAAAAGTCAAGAATCCTAAAACAAACTAAATCCTAAACCTCATGAAAACGTTGCATTTGATGGCAATTTATAAAATAAAAAGGGAAGATTAATTTTATATACAATTTTATTTAGAATATTTAGAATTGAATATCTTGTAGCCAAAATAGTGCATGATTAATTTTATTTTTAAATCATTGAATAAAAAACGTGTGAAAACTCAGTTTCTCTTTCATAATCATAAAACATACATAAAAAACTTCAATTAGTTATTTTCATTTTCGAATCTTAATGGTGTTTCGAATTTCTCCTTTTCTTTTTTTACATCTTCTATTTTTTGAAAAATAAATGATCTTCAAACCTGATTGTTTCCAAGCAAATACATAGATTTTAAGTTTTTTAAAGTATTCTTAATTTCTCTTCTTGTAATGACTTCTACATATTGTAGAGATTTATTTTATTTAATGCATGAAATATTCATAATTAATTTCAGTATTACAAAAATATTTTGTCTTAACTCATCAATTCCTTAAAAAGTATCTATAAAAGAATTAAATGTGCTTGAAAATAATATAAACATGTAAATTAATTACTAATTTCAATAATTTCACATTGAAATCCAAATTTTACAAAACGCAGTTTTATCCCCAAATAAGAAAATGTATCATGAGTTTTAATATGAGTAGACATTGAGCTGACATGTAGTGAGTAGATACAAATATTTCCTGCCTCAAAAAAGTACCATTTATACCTCAGTAAAGGTATAAATGTAATTACACGAATAATTGTGTAATAATGGCAACATATGAAATAATAACTAATTAATGAACAAAATATTAAAAGTAAAAATACTGAACACAAGATTATTGAGAATTTTTTCAATGCAATGTAAGTGATGCATTAGAGATACTGTATAATGTGCTATGCTCTTTTAGATATCCACATGTGTATAGTTTGAAAATAGTTTAATTTGGTATTTGAAAGTTATAGCCATACAATATCAATTGATCAATTGGAAAAGTTATTTAACAATTGAGCTGTTGTATACATTTCAAAAGACACACAAGAGTTTTGATATTTATTTTAATTTGATTGTTGGCTTCGCATATCAATTAGAAATAAATATTGAAAACTAATGTATAAAATTTTGTAAAGACTAATCTCAATATTTTTCTTTCAAAATTCAAGTATATGATCAATTATTAGAAAACCTAAAGTCAGAAATCTTTAAAAACATTGGTATGATTTTTTTTTCAAAATTCTAAAACATTCCAAATAAGTTAATATATGTATGTTATTTAACGATGTTTATCAAAAAGGAAAATCAATACAAAGGATCGATATCGTTTCATTTCATAGAACTGAGTTCTAATACTGGAAAAAGTAAGATGTATCCCAATACCACATGCAATGAGTTTTAGTCCATTATTAAGAATGACATGCTTTAACCAAAGAGAGAGGTGGTTCTCCACCAACCAATCTCTCTTGAAAAAGAATACTTTCGTAAGCTTCCTGGCCTCGCCAGATTCAATATCGGCTTAGAAGGCATAGATAAACACGACAGGCCCTCAGGAGAATTCCATGCATTTACATGTGTTGATTTAAGTCCTGCTTCTGCTTTCGGAAATTGCATAAGATGATTTCCCTCTTCCTTCCTTGCTCATCAAACAGAATACGAATCATCCCAACGTAGAGTGTTGATCCCTAAATCTTTCACGCCTTCTCTCTCTTCGCCCCTTCAATCTTTCCTTCACTATTTTCTCTACTAAATTTATGTTTCATGAAAGCCTTTCCGGCATCTTTTAACTGCAAACGTGCTCCCTTTGAGATTAAAGTTGTACAAATATCGGAAATTCAAGTGTTATAGCTTGACTGCAACACTAATTTTCGTTACACATGCTCCAAATTTGACACGATTCCAATGTTTAATAAAGGTTGTTTTAATCAAATGGGAATTCAACAAATACTTATTTATGCATTCGAGTTAAATTAATCAAAGGTTTGTTTCGATTTCTACAGGTGGATTCCAAATATTCTTAAGAAATGTCTTGTTTTCATTTGATGATCCGTACTTACATGTGTAACATGTAGTTAGCTTATTGAAATTTCTTTCTTTCTATTTCTCATTTATAGTAATAATTATATTTGCAACATTACATTAATTTGTGATGAATTATAAGGTATGAAAATGGTACATTTATGCAGCTTATTTTTAAAAAATGGATTCGAAATTGAGATTAATCGCTAACTTAATAATTAATCATGGCTCAATCATTTGGGATAGTTATATCAATATCCAAATTAAAAATGTAAACCAGAGTATAAGTATGGGGAAAACCTCGAAGTCAAAGAATAAAATCTTTGAATAATTTGTGAAGAAAGTTTGTGGTATATCAGTGCTAAACAATGCTAATCAGTGCTAACGAATGCAGTGTATGTCATATCAGTGCTAACGAATGCAGCTGGTATATAGATAATCAATGATTAAACTTTTTCATTTAATCCTATCATTCTTAATATCATTCAAATTCAGGTATATCAGAATTTGAAAAGCCCAAATTTCAATGATTTAAAAAAAAACCCTCTTACCACCTCAAAAACTCCAATGATAAACAGTTTCCTTAAGGGATTTATAGATGATAAAAGATAACATTGATCTGATGGCTATTAAAAAAAGTATGATAAGAAATCTTTTGATAGTTCACTGAAAACATACATGCCCCTTAAATCTCTCAGGGTGAGTGTCTTTAATCAGCAAAGTGCGCGCCATGGCATTTATTCAATCACAGGTAACATAAAAAGGAAGAAATTCCATAATAATATCCAGTAATATAAGGCTACTGTCGTATTTTCTGTAAAAGGACATTTGGGGCCTTTCAGTAATGGTAGAGTTAATTATTCTATTGGAATTTTATTTACACCTCAAATTTTATATTTCTTTAACTGCTATTGATGAAGAAAAACAATAATAATTACCCGATTTTTTGTTCCAAAAGAGTAGCATAACAGAATTCCCGATTATTTGAAATGGTTCCAAAATAATTTTGTATTAAAAATAATTTTAATGTATAAATAATAATGTAATAATTAATAATAATGTGAATAATAATGTAATAAATAATAATAATGTGAATAATAATGTAATAAATAATAATAATGTAAATAATAATAATGTAATAAATAATAATAATGTAAATAATAATAATAGTGTAAATAATAATGTAATAAATAATAATAGTGTAAATAATAATGTAATAAATAATAAAAATGTAATTTAAAAAAATTCTCTGAATTTTTTTCTATTTATAATATGAAGATTCACCTTCCAGTTTCTGAATTTTAAAGTGCTACATTGAAGTAACGTTGACAGATATACTCAACAAACTTTTGAACCCCAGTGAATTGTTTATCTTTACCGTGTGCTTATAGTTTATCATTATTCATTGCTATTCTGAATTGCTTATCATTAGCTTATCATTATTTATTACTATTCGGAATTGTTTATAATTATTTATTACTATTCTGAATTGTTTATAATTATTTATTACTATTCTGAATTGTTTATAATTATTTATTACAATTCTGAATTGTTTATAATTATTTATTACTATTATGAATTGTTTATAATTATTTATTACTATTCTGAATTGTTTATAATTATTTATTACTATTCTGAATTGCTTATCATTATTTATTACTATTCTGAATTGCTTATTATTGTTTATAAAATTGTGCTAAAATTTAAATATATTGGTCAACGGAATTAGCTGAATATGCAGCTGAATGGGCTGTTTTCAAAGCAGAAACGAAGCTTAAATGTCTCAAAAATAAATAATAAAAACCCAAACTGAAAATTTTGTCTTCAAGTTAATTTTTTATCAGGACTTTTTGAAAACGTTTTTCAGAAAACTGAATGATTTCATTTTAAATGAAAATCCAGTATAAGCATTCTGTAAATTTTAAGCAATTTTTGTTTTTTTAGTAAGCTTTAGAAAAAAATGTTTCTATTAGTCATCAATTCAATAAAGCAAATAACTTTCACTCATAAATAAGAATTGAGATTGTAACAATTCGAAGTATCTGATAAATTTAGGGATATCTCATATTTTCTCGATGCACGTAATTAGTCTTTTTAGTTTAGTTTAGTTATATTTACATCCCGTTTAAAGCAACACAAGGGCTATTTTGGGACGGACCGCGTAAATTTGAACCTCGGTCAGATGACGAGGATGGCACCTGCCCTGGCACCCCCTTTCCACACCACACCAACGGCGGGACGTTTGGCCCTGATGGATTTATCGTGCAACAGACCCCCTTACACGACAGTTCTTCGGTGGAATGGGGTCTCGAATCTGAAACCCTACGGCTCATAAGCTGAGACCTTTCCACCAGGCCACCACGGCCCTGCACGTAATTAGTCATACTAACAATGATACTAGCATTATGACCATGCCTATTTTTGTTGATGGGACGTAGTTTATATTGAAAGGAAACATTAAACATAAAATTCACTTTAATCATTTATTTAATAAAAATAATTAATAATTCAAATTTTCTTTTTTTAAGCAAAAAGAACAATTCAGAGTTAAAAAAAGGAAAAAAAAAATGTCTAATTCTTTAAGATTCCAAAGCTGAAAAGACTATTTATTTATTAGTGATAAATACAGCGTATAGAATAAATGAATCCTCTTGCAGTATTCTTGCGACGATATTAATTTCTTAAGCAGTCTAATTTGCAGAGTTATTATGTTTGATTTCTGAAATGACACCAAAGGTACCTTTCTTAAAATATGCAAGACGAAAGAAGAAAGAGAATATGACAATTTCCTCCGAGCGAAATGCAACTGACACCTTCAATTGTTGGATGCATCACGGTAAAAACAGAAAAAGAAGATCATGATAAAATGGAATAACAATGGCAAAAGAATAATTCTAAAATTAAAAAATAAGCAAAAAAAAAAAAAACCACATAACAATGCAAAGCATTGTTTTAATAATTGCGTTTTTGTTTGAATAAAAAAATAATATAAAATAAATATACGTAAAAAAGTTTGATTTTAATTATTTATGTACTATATATTAGTGATTTGCTTGAACTTTTCATGTATAGAAACATAGCTTTGTAAAAATGCCTTGAATATGAAGTTCGCGTTCCTATTTCAGCATAGTTGAATGATGTTTTGTTGCTATTTGATATTTATTTATGTCAAATTAAATTTTATTCATAATTCCTAAACCTTGATGTCGATATTTGCCAACCCAATGCAAATTTCAATAGCTAACATTTTTAGACTAGATAAGTGAATTAGACATTACATTAGCAAAAGTAACAACAATTCAAAGAGATTTTGCATTTGTGAAATCAACCAATTTTGTATTCATACTATAATATATTATATGTATGTACAACAGTTGATAATTTGTGGGAATGTGTGGGAATTTTGCAACAGTTTTTGACATTTGTAACTTTATTCTACATAAATTGATCTTCATATTGTTTTCAAATATTATGAGCAGAATATTAGTAGGATAACTTAATTAAAATGTTGAGAGATATATGGACTTTTTCTTATACAGATTTTTGGAATTTATAATGAGTGATTGAATATGAGTGGGTGTTACTATTATGCAATAAAAATGCTTTTTTTATTAAATCTAAAAAAAATATTAAGATAAAAATGCTTTTTTTATTAAATCTAAAAATATATTCAACACGATATTACTTGAAGCTTGATTATACTGTCTTATTTTTATTTAATCCGATAGCATAAGTCATTGAATTCTACATGTAACATTATGAAATGCTTACAAATAATACTAGCAAAAAAAAACTCATTATTTTATATACATTTAATTTTGAGAAGATTTTAGGATAAAAATTAAATAATTTTGGCATGATTAAGTTTCTGGCTTGATGTTTCGTTTTCATATTTGCTAAACTCCTCAATTAATAACAGAAAATAATTATAAATTGGGGAAAATATAAATCCACTTCATCAGATATTATAAGAAATGTGATCCAAATTCAATGTAAATGTCACATAAAAAATTTAGATAATTTGAATTTGATTCAGTATATACTAAATCACGACATAGGTTTTTTTTCGATGTGTATGGTTCTATAAATAATCTCCTTACACTCTATTTGCTGTTTGACATAAAATGAAATATTTTACTTTATGGCCGAAAACAAACCAAACACTCGAATTTGATTTAACATAATAACAATAACTCCATATGCTGTAGTATCATGATATTTAGAATAAAAACTATTTCCAGATTATATTAAATGTTGCTATCTGAACTAATAAAATGATTTGAAGTTACTTTATCCTGGCGTTATAAGAAAAAATAACTAAGGAACGCGAAGAATTTTCTTTTGTGAAGAAATATTACAAAACAAATATTTTCAGGAATTCGGAATTTTTTTTCTTGACTTGCGCATTAGTTGCGTAGCCCTCATTCTCTCATTGGAAAAGATGCTATTACTATAGATGTTTCGAATAGTCGTGAGTAATAAGGGCATTATGGGAAGAGACAGTTCCGTTTGAGATGGAATTCTTTAAATTGGCTCTGCAATCATGTTGAAATATAGCTCCTTGGAATCCTCTGCTATTCTTAGCTGTAAAGAATAGCCATTGTCTCGTTCGAAATATTTTTTGATTCATTTATACCAGGTTTGCAGCTTTCATACAAAAAGGATTCTTTTTTTAATAAAATAAAAAAAAAATCAATCGTGCAAAAATTCAAGGATAATTTATTACATAATCCAAATTTGGATTCAAGCGAAAAATTTATATCTAATATTAAAAGTTAGTTTAACTGATACATTACATGATAAGCACCATCGTATTCATTCTGACAAAATATTAAAATAAATGCAATAAACAAGCAGAACAATGAATAATTTTTAATGGGCTTCACTTCATCCTCCATTTTTCAGAAATTCATTTATTTTTAAA
Source organism: Argiope bruennichi (assembly GCF_947563725.1). Classification (NCBI taxonomy): domain Eukaryota; kingdom Metazoa; phylum Arthropoda; class Arachnida; order Araneae; family Araneidae; genus Argiope; species Argiope bruennichi. The sequence goes on along the minus strand of NC_079151.1, from coordinate 24,069,298 downwards.
ATTCAGTTAAAAGTAAACGACATTTTCTAAATCAAATCTTAGAATGCATAGTATATTCTTTTAGGTGATAAAAGCTTTGTTTTATCTAAGTGAAGATTGAATATATTCTAACAGAAATCATTTCGATATTTTTTATAAATTCTTCTCGTAATTTACACATGAAATACCTGCAATCATTAATTTTTATTAGATTTCGTGCATCTATTAGTGTTATTCCTATAGATCGTAAAATACAGAGAAAAAATGAATTTACTACCAAAATCGTCAAATTAAAATAAAAAAAAAATTATTTGTAATTGTGGGTTTTTTACGAGATGAAGATTTAGGTATTTATCATGTCGGTGGTTCAGTTTTCTGATACCTTCTTCGAAAAACGTCACCGTCAATTCTGTCTGTCATATGGATTTCAAAGTTCCTTTGAAGTTTTTCACGTGTCTGGAAATTCCTTAAATCTTCTTTAAAGGAAAAGTAATGGGGCAGGAAAGCTACATATTCATGATACGAAATCTCAATTTTGGCTTACTACTCATCCATCACGTTGCCTGGAATTCAAATACTCTCTTTTTCTTTAGAGCGATTTGATCAATTAATTCATGCAGGACCATGAATTGCTAGAATTTTGAATCATTGATACCTTTCCTGCAAAAAATGACTTAGAGTCGAGTGATTTTCGTATCATCCTTTATTTAAATAATTAGCTTAGATATCAAAATAAAAATTCTGAACAAACGAGAATCTTCAAAAGAATGTCTCAACTTCGTAGTAAATTCATTTTATTATTTTTTCTTGCCTTTTTATGGCATATGTGAACTGGGAAAAAAACTGGCAGTCATATATTTGATATATCAGCAACTACATTATCTGAGATTGTGATGTTATGAAGGAATTCTCTGAAATGATTTTGGCGTCATTCATAATTTTCTATCGAATGATATTAAATCGAATGTTTATTATTGTTTGTAACTCCATTGAAGATAAATATTGTAAACTTCAATTCGAATAATGTACGAGAATTAAAATAATGTTTTCATTTACAATTATACTAATACAAAAAGGAGATTTTTAATCTCTTATATCATATTCTAATATTAGTGTAAGGAATGCGCTATTGAAATATATTATTATATTCCTTTGTTTCATAATTATGATTTTTTTTTCTATTACTGACAGATTCACGAGAAGAAATAGCATTATAGTTGCCAGAAATGAAACAATTAACATTAGGGTTTATACAAAAACCGATATTTTGAAAAACCGGTTTTCGAATTCAATATTTTCAAAAAACCGGTTTTAGCTGAGTTTTGAATTATTTATTAGAAAAATAGAATAGGGAAAGATATTTTATTTAATTTATATAAAATAACAAAAACGAAATCAATATCAAAATTACAGTCAATATATATATATAAAAAAATAAGGATTACATGTACGTATTGCTTGCAGAAAATAACGGAAATTCATACATAAATTTCACTTAATATTTATACTATTTTCACTAATTTTAATTTCTACTAAAAAATAGGATTTTAAAAAACATAAAATTTCCCTGAATGGTGGCTAAGTTTTGTTCTTATTTTGGAACAATATTGCCTGAAATTGAAAATACCCATTCACTAGCTATTGAACTTGGTTTTATAGTTTTCATGGCATCAAACAACAAATCTAAATTTTTTGTTCTTTTATTCGTTGCCTCAAATAATAAAAATTCAGCTTTCAATGTCTTTGGATTTTTAAGTTTTCTTCATGGTCTTCAAGAAACTTATGAATTGATTTTTCCATGCATTCTTTTAAAAAGACATTACTCCGATGAATAGTTTCTTCAATTTTCTCTTCATCAGAATCGGTTTCGACATAAGAATTTGGAAATATTCTAGATAATATCTTTCCAGATAACTTAATAATTTTTGTTTTTGAAGCTGAAGAAAGTACACTAGATTTCTTTGCTGAACTAGAAATGTTTTTTGGAATTTGCAAATACAACAAAATAGTTGCTAATTCTATTTGTCTTCTTTCTTGAATTATTCTTCTAAACGTATAATAATTTCAAGCTTATTTCCGTGTTTAACATGTTTAGTTCATTTAACGGCAATTCAAATGTGCCTTCACTTGTTAATAAATTGGCATCTCGTCGTCCTAAGCCTTCAACTGCTAAAAAAATCAGTCTCAACCGATTTATTTATTTATTTTTTTGTGAAGAGAAATATCCAGGAGTTTCTGAAAACTGGTTTCTGGTTTTCTAGATTTAAAAGTATGTTTTCAAATGTGAAAAATTTACTTTAAAAAAACCATTTTTTAAAACCGGGTTTGAAAAACCGTCAAACCCTAAGTAACATTAAAAATTAGATTGCGTAGTTTTGAATTTTGTGCACATTAATATAGTTGTATAGTAAAATAACTTCTCCGCCAAATTAAAAGTAATAAATCAATTTAATCACAAGTTTTATTTGCAAATATCAAAAAGAAAGCAATTTTCGAAATTGATCTGAAATCACTTTTATAGCTCAACCATCACACTTTTATTTTAAAGTTTTGAAATATTCCTTTAAAAATCAGCTAATTGAGAAAAACATGCACAAAAGGGGGTCACATCCATATGACAACCTCTGAAAGAAAGGAAATGATTTTAAAATCATGAAGTAAAGTAGTAGTATTACGTAAAAATATATCATAAAATGAATTTCCTAACGTATTTTAAGTTGATACAAGAAATTAATATACAGATACGAAAAATAGGAATTATTTGTTTTTTCTATTTTTTTCACAGATCAAAAAGTAAAAAATTTTTCATTCATTCTTTTTAGAAAACTTAGTCTTCTTTTAGAACTAAAATATAAACCTTGCGCATGGAAAACAAAAAGGATTAGAAGGGTTTTATTAAATTTAATTCAGTTGATTTGTTACAGAAAATATTTTGAAATGATGTCTGTTATTCATGATCAATTAAAGTAAGTATGGATGCAAAGTTGCATATGAGCTTTGATACATTTTAATATTTTTAAGAACTTTTAGAGGTCTTGCCTTTGTTTTAACTTTTTTTTTCAATTCCACAATAATCCAGTTATAGGTCATCGAACAAAAAAATACAAATATTTATTTCACAACATAAATTAAGCAAAGACAATTTCTGGAGTTTGATTATAAAAACAAGATCTATTCATCGCCATAATTCCGATATGTTGGAATATTACATAATTGAATCTATTCATTCGATCTTTTCATCAGATATTCTTTCAAATTATTTTCTATCAATGAAAATCACCTTACAGCTTACAGAATAACTATCTGATAAAAAAAAATCTTATTTTCCTTAAACTTATTTTCCGCTAAGTAAATAAATGCAAACAAACTAAACTGATAAAGTTCCGTCATGTATGTTTATTTAGCATCTTATTTCTTAATCAGAATTTTAACAAATACAATTTTTAGAAATTAATGTAATTGCAGTTTTTTCATATAATCGATTGTTAAACAAAATGACAATTTTTAAAACAAATTTTATATTTATAATAAAATTAATCCAAAATGCAGAAAATATGATAAGAAGCCTAGTTAAAAAAATGATATATTTAATAACATTTTCCTGATGGACGGAGAGCATGGTTAAAGACAAATAGGAAAACCTTAAATCTTAGTTTAAAAATTAATGAAAAGTAATAATTTTAGAAATTATTATTTAAAAGGAGTTATTTTATTGAAATTGTGTACACTATTTTTTCAATAATTGTATAGTATTTCAATGAGTTATTGACGTTAAGTAATTAATGAATAATTTTTATTATAATATAGACAGAGATGGTATTAATTAAATTTTATTAACTCATGAATTTTTTTCAATAAAATGCATATATGTTTCAAAAATAATTTAAAATTTAAGTTCATTTCTATCAAAAAGCATTCAATATCTCTCTTAAACTAAATATTATCTCACTTAGAAAAGATCCTTTTTAAAATTAAAAAAATAATAATACATAAAAAAATATTCCCCATTTCAATTTTTCATGTTCATGTAGCATACGAAACTTCTAATCAAAGTTTTGGCTTTGAGCCAAATTTGTCTCCTAAAAGTTTAACGTATCTTTGGGGTTATTGTATCGCTAATCACGACTGACACGAGAGGGGGGAGATGTTGAGAATTGATATATTTGAAATGGATAATGAGGGATAGAATCGTTTTCGATAAACAAAGGACATAGATTAAGATATTTTCAATCAATAGACATATAGTCTCAGGTATCGTGGAAATCAATGAAAGACTGCAATGGGAATATAGAAATATGCCAATATTTTCAATAATTATTTAACCAAAAAAGACATTTTTTTTTGCCTGAAATCATATTTCCAATATAAATTTTATAGTATAATATATAGATGTTTATTTTCGCGAACAAACATTTAAATTATGCAATTTGTTTAAACAAAATGAAATGATGTTATAAAAGAGACTGTTTTATCAAACAAGATATAATATAACCTTATAATGCCAAATATAAATTATAAGATATGTTGAAACCAAAATATAAATGTTTTTTTCAATGAAGCAATTTACCATGTATCAAATTATTATACCTGAGATATAGACAAAACCAACCTTCTTCTAAACTGCTAGTCCGAAATTAATAAACCCATAAGTAGAGGTGCTCAATTATTATTTCAGTTTTAAGCTCTGTTTATATTTAACAATAGTGGTCTTTACGAAGCTAAAACATTCATGAGGCTCTGGGGAAGTGATTTTTGTTACAAATATCATTATTTCAGTAATAAAGTTCTGCCAAATCTTTTTATTACTATATATATCGAAATACTTGTTAATTGAGTTTTAAAACCTAAAGTTTAATTATCAATTCAGAAGTTTCATAATGTCACCTTATTTCTCCCAATTACATAATCAAATTAATGTTCCACGCTATTTATTATCAAGTGGTCAAAATAGTTAACAAATAAGTTAAATGAATATTGAAACTAGTAAAACTGTTAGTAGGAGAGAAATCCAATTTCCTGCATTAGCTTCTAAAGGCAGAATTTAATTTCGTTTAGTTGATTGGCAGAGTTCAACAAAATCGATTTCCTCTTATTTTATGCTCATAAAATTGTCGAAATGTTGGCCACAAATGTTTAATTCCGTAGAAAATATCCCATTCCAGCTGCAAACAAGCTTATTATTCCAGATTTTACAGAATATATAATTTCATTGTACAAAATACTTTGAGGAATAAATATAATTGATTTAAAGATGTTTCTCAAATTTTATCAAATGCAATACAAATATTGTGAATTTTTGTGTGTTTCTCGAACTCTTGATATTGTTAAATGATAAAAATTGGCAAGTTTGTTTCATAGCTAAATTTTAATGAGCAAATTATTTATTTTCAGAAGTTATCAAATGAGAAACCTTTATTTTAGCTATCCAATTAATAATTGTATTTTTCTTTTTTTAATTTTCAATAAATAAATAAATAAATAAAAAGATTATATTTTATTTTCCAGACTAAAAAAAGAGAATGAAACGTATAAATTCTTTCCAATTTACTTACAACCTTTTAGAAGTTTAAATAATATGTTTTTAAATTATTACTGTTTTAAGCCTTAAGCATTATATTGTCTTAATTTAAATTTTACTATCAATAGTTTCTAACATAATTCTTTCCTGGATATTGCTCATTTTAACTTTGGAAAGTATTTTATTTATTTCTCGACGGCCATTTATTTCCTTTTGTTTTTTATATTCGAAAGATTTAAATGCATACTAATAAGTACTCTTTATTGCAATAACCTTTTCAGATTTACATTTTTTAAGTATTTAGAAAACTTAAATCGATTATATCCCTTCTGTCATTCCAAATCTAAGAGTTAAATAATTTTTTTTAATATTCAGCAGTTATTTTGCATGGTCAATACATGTGGATTACAAGTACGAATTTCATGTTTCTTTATTCTCGTAAGGTATATTAAATTAAAATTTTTAAATTGTATTGAAAGCATAATTTTTAAATTCATGTTCCGTCTTGAAATTAAATTAAAACTTCCTCAAACTGAAGATTTATTAGTACATAAACATCATTAACGCGCTTTGACCTTTCATACGCATCTCAAATTAAAGACACTCTAATCTCCTCATAAAATCTCTAACATAATCTATCGCTATATTTTTTTGTCTCTAGAATGTTAAATTTTTGTTCTAAAAATTAATAATCATTAGACCTTTAATAAGATACATCCTTTTTTTTTTCAAACGAAGGTAATCTTTCACTCTGAAGATGCATACACTATTATAATTGCAACTTTTGTATTCTGTTCATGCCCCACACTAAAGTGTCACATTTTTCAGCTTTCATTGGCACGATTTCCTTGAAATGGATCTAAATATTAAAAAAATAGCAAGTGCACTTTCACAATAATTCTTCTGCTGAAGGCATAATATTTCTTCAACATGTAACATACATTTTGTGCTCTGTTAATATAATTCTATTTCAGTGAATTTTATTTATGAGCAAAATTAACGACAGCATCTATTTTAGGAAAAAGTATAAAATCTTCATTTAGTTTCATCTCTTCGATTATCTACTACATAAAAATGCATTTTCTTTTACAATTTCTTTTACAATCTGAGATCAGGTATTTACTAGATTACATTATTCAAATGAAAAAGAATATTATCGACATGGAACAAGGTCGAAGTTTGAAGTATGATAAAGAATTTTTTTCCAGTCAAAAATTACAACTGATGTAAAATATAGTACACAAAAAGAATTCAATAAAACTGCTACCCTTTAAAATATTATTAAAATATTTATTTGAAAAACAAACTGATCGGAAAAGTTTTTGCATCGATAGGCTGCAGGTTCATAATGAAAACCAGTATATTCAGAAAGGATAATTCTCATTTATATCATCTGTATAAATTTATTTTTTTATGTAATTAAAATAATTTTTAAAATATTATATATGATTTAATATGAAAAAATTGAAAAGTATATAATCCTTCATTATAAATGTCGTGTTATATTACATTCGAAATAAATAAAAATACTTGTAACAAATGCATAATATTTAGAAATACTATCATATGAAATTTTATAGCAGAGGATTGAATATAAGTTTGTGTCAAAGAACTTATATTTGCAAAATCGCATGATTTTTGAAAAAAAAAATATTCCAACACAACACAGTATTACATTAATAGATTTTTTAATCCAGAAACTCCTACTGTTCATAGTTTTTTCACAATGTTTTAGCAAAAATATTATCTAGGCAACTGTTCAGGAATATTATCCTTCAGCATCAAATCATCATTTAAAGTTTGCGTAATAAATCTTCATTTATGTTTCATGCACTAATATAAATTTGCTTTTGTGCTTTCTTCATGAATGACGAAGCAGAGGGGAAAAAAACTCGCTTTTCCAATTTTATTATGCTCTTAACTTAGATAGAATGCATCATTACATCAGACAATGTTAGTATGCCTTTAACTATTCCATCTATAAAAATTTCACTGCTAATTATTATGCAGAAGTTTGCTTATTCTTATAAAGTTGTTCAATTGCAATAAAAAATACAAATTCAAGAAATTTATTATTTATATACATATTTTTGGGATAGTAATTTTTAAAGCATTCTTGATATCTTTAACATAATATAAGGATATATATTTCCTAATTTTTATTATTTATGTCAATTTATTAAAATCCAATTTTCATCATATATGGTATTTATTAAATTTTATTTGTTAAAAACAAGCAGAACTTTAAGATGAAGAATTTATTTATTTAAGCATGACATTTTGAAGTAACTGATATTGCAGGATAAGAAAAATTCGAAATTTTTTTTAATTCTAAAATGTTGATATGTTGATACTGTTATAGGACATTATAGTAAACTCTGAGTAAAAAAAAGAATTAAATAAATTTTATATATCTGTGTATAATCAAATAAAGCAAATTTGCTTCGAAACAACTTTATTTCTTGAAAGACTATATATTGAAAATTCATTTAAAATACGTTTCTTATTCTAAAATGAAATGGATATCAAAGGAAAAAAAATAATTTTCTGAATTTAACTCTAAATAAAGCAAAATAGTGTGTATAACAGATAGTGTGAATATAATAGAAAAATAATGGGGGAAAAAAGCTGAATATTTGTTTTATCTTGTTAAGAAATGCTGTGCAAGCTTAAAATAAAAGATAAAATTTATTCTTTACTTAGAGTGTTCATAGTTTAGGGTGTAAAACTGATAATAAAGGAATCGAATCAAAAATCTATTTGCGCACTTTTACACAAGAATAAATTATATCAACTCTATTCATGCATTATAATTATTACAGTTTTGTTATCATACTGTGCAAATTATTATTATTATTATTATTATTTTGTCTCAAAATAAAATCCTGAAATCTCAATTAAAAAAATAATATTTGACACTAAGAGTCGGCATGTGAATTCATTTGCGCCTAATATAATTTCAAACAACAATTTTTAGCGATGCTTTGGTATACTTTAACAAATGTGTATATATATATATATATATATATATATATATATATATATATATATATATATATATATATATATATATATATATATATATATATATATATATATATATATATATCGTTTTCAGAAAATATTAAGCAATATTTAATATGTAATTTAATATCATTTCCATGAAGTAATTAATGTTCATTTTCATAACGATGTAATCAAATTGATAAACTTAAATAGATTTATTTTTGCATTCCAGTCTGATGAAAATTTCAAATTATTTTTTACTTGTCCACTTTACGAAACTTCTTTCAATATCTAATTATCAGGAACTCCAATTACATGTATTTGAGCTTTAAAGTAAAATATCCTACAAAGATTTTAATTAATACAAATTTACATTCGAAACGAATTTTTGTTAAGATTTACAACATGATTGTTATTATTATTCAGATTTACAATATTAGGTACAATTTCTTCACGAGTGCACAAAGTATTTCACTTGCCAACTAGTTTTCAATATTTATTCTGCTAAAAATCTACAAAACATTTCAAAAAAAATATCGATTAAAATATTTAGAAAAATTATAGTTCGAAAATAAATTTTTGTAAAAATTTATTTCTTCCATTTTCAAAATCAGTCTCTTAATGTTATTTATGTAAAAGAAATAAAATTCAAAATAATGGGAAAATGAATGTAATAGTTGATTCTATTAAAGATCATAGAATCACTGAAGATCACGCAGTAACTAGATAAATTCCCTATTCACTCTCCTAATACATGTAAATATGGTATCTATGTCTTAAGTTTTACTGGCTCCTGGTTTCCTCTAATCCAACAAATCGTGAGGAATATGTGCATGATTTAAATTGGATTATTCCAAGCTGTAGGAGAATGATTTGGCTAACTCCTTCCTTTGTTTACTAAGCTGGAGAATAATGGCCTATTCCCTGCAGATTAGAAGATGGGCTGGTAGCAGTCACACTAACATAGTCTGGATCGGAGGTAGTAACATTTACATGACCAAATGGAGTGAGCGTTGTCGGAGAAGACTCAAGGCGCTCGGTGGAGATGAAGACAAGAGTTTAAGTGTAAACGAACTGTAATTATATTATCGGCCTTTGAACATTATTTATGTGTGAAATCAACGTTTTCTATATTAATCCTTGAAATGAGTTATTTTGAACTAACGACGACATGGATGTCACGCGTTTCATACTTTAAAGAATTCTGCTCATTTGATATATTTCTTTAAGTCTTCAAAGTGGCATACTCTGGTAAAGCCTGTTTAACTGCATGCCTCTTTTCAACAGCGTGTTATTGCCATTACTCATCATTGGCTTAGATTTTACTTATGATCAATGATGCGGTTGTTGCAATCTCATCAAATATAGTTATACTTTTTATTGGATATAACGCTTATATATGTGCACAGAGATTTAGGACAGTTTCGAATTTTAATGAATGGTTCTTTTTAATAGCTTTTTTTAATATCTCAACAGTATTATACAATTTAAATAATGGTTAGAAATTTTTTAGATTTATAAATGAAATAAATAATATATAAAACAATCAGTATTTAATTTTAAATATTATTTTACTTAATTCGATTTTAAAGAAAAATTATTTTTTTCTTTCATAATCAAGTTTTTATCATACTTTATAAAGAACTTTGAAAGGTTTTCTATGGTTTTGATTATAATAATTTAATTCTACTATGAGTAAATAGCACAGATATTTTATTCCTAAAGATTCGATTCAAGAATACGTTGTAAATTCTTTAAATGGTTAATATGACTCTGTATATACTTTGAAGTTTAGGAAACTCATTTATACAACAAATTTTCCTTTCATTATTTTTATTGCAAAAAGAAATATGAGCCTCCACATACAATACATATATATATATATATATATATATATATATATATATATATATATATATATATATATATATATATATATATATATATATATATATATATATATATATATATATATATATATATATATATATTCTAAATAAATTAGTGGAAACTAGATTAATCATGCAAAAAATTGCGTTATGTATAAAAGGATTCTTTAATAAACTTTTTATTAAAATGGTAAACTCGGAATTCTAACTTGTGGGCGAACACATTTGACCTTTTATTAAAATAATTTTTCCCTATAATTACTTTATCAATAAAGTTCAAAAGGCTGTAACTGAATTTAAATTATCCAATAATTAGTTAAGCGGAACTAGTTCCTAACTTTCATATATCAATAAGTTCAACCAAGTTATGTGCACTTTAATTAAGATAAATATTCGGCTGCATAAAATTATAACGCATAGACAATTTACTTTATAATTAATATAGAAAATATATTTCTGAGAAATTTTATATGGCAATAAATACTTTGTCTAGCGTTACAAACACTTTGATTCTGCTTCAACAAAAAAATGCCAAATGAATTTACTAATGGTATTTGTATAAATTTAATATTCTAATATTTCTGTTAAATCTAATATATTAATATTTCTATTAAATCTAATATATTAATATTTCTATAATTTTAATAATTATGTAATTATTAAAATTATAGAAATATAAACATTTCTTCGATAAATTTGGATTTAGAATGCAAACATTGTAAGCACATATAAGAATATTTCAAGAATATAAGAATAAACAAAAATTTCAAATGAAAGTAAATTTTTCCGTAAACATTGAGATATAGGAATTTAAGTGAAAAATACAACATAATAAAATATTCACTATGCAAATAGGGGCTATTTTCACCATTAAATAACTAAATTTCTTAAATATCTGAAATAATGAGCAATATATTTACTCTTCCAAAAAATTTGTAACTTATTATAAACTTTAACTTTAAAATCAGGTTCTAATTAGACAGTTTATATAATCAAGGGAAAAAATATTCATGTAAGGAATTTTAAAATGATAATCTTTCACATATATACCATACATTGCATTGTAATATTTTAAACATTTTTAGCTATTGTTTCTATGAACATGAACGTTGGTAAACCAACTCATGAAAATATTAAACACATTTATTTCCTTGTTGACGACTAAAATAATAAATATTTGTTTTCGTAAATTTAAATAGAAATGGACGCACTCTTCATACTGATATGAATTGAATAGATTAAATTGTTAATTCTATATTTTTGAAACAACAATATTAATTTTTGTTTGCCCAATTTTAAAAGGATTCTTTTTTCATTTCTTGATAATCAATTTTATATATTTCTAAGGAGATAAACAATCAATTTGATTTTGATTTCAACAAGCCATATTTATGATATATTAACTAATTTCTCAGTAGATTCAACTTTTGTATTATTGTTTGCTATTTCAGAAAAATAAATGTGTTTTTATGAGGATTTCCAAATAATAATATTTCAACAAAAATAAAAAGTATTGTTCAAAGCTTTTTATTAATACTTATTTATGGTTGAAACCAGTTATTATTATCAAGTTTAAACATCGGCCACAATTTCTACATGAATACTCAAAGTGTTTCAAAGTAACATCAGTAGTCAAAGAAAAGTCAATCGCCTTTTAAGAATTATTTTGTTGCCAAGCTACACAGTCTTAGAACATTGAATCTCATAAAATATCTGTATAAATATTTAGAAAAAGTAAATTATTTAGATAAATTATATAGAAATTCTTTTTAAAATGTATTTCTTCTATTTTCAAAAAGTTTACTTTATTCTTCTTTAATTTAAACAAAGGAGATAAAATCGAAAATTCAAACAATTGCAAGAGATGAATTGATTAGACATAATAGAATCACCAAAGATCACACACAACTAAATAAATCTCAATTTCGCATTTCTAATTCACGTAAATATGGTATCTATGCCTTACCAGCTCTGCTTTCTATAACTGTAGTAAATAGTGCGGAATATGTGCCTGATTTAATTCAGATCTTTCACAATGGAAGATCATTGCAAGTTGTAAGAGAATAATTTGGTTAACTCCTTCCTTTGTTTACTAAGCCGGAGAATAATGACCTACTCCCTGCAAATCATAGGAGGACTGATGTCAGTCACACTATCATAGTCTGAATCCAAGATAATATTACTTACAAGCCCTATTGGAGGGCGGGCTTCCAGAAAAGACTCAATGCGCACGAGGGGAAATCAAGAAAGAGGTAATGTATAACTGAACTTTAATTGCATTTTCGGCGTTTGGACTTCGCTTGTGTGCGGATTCAACGCTTTCTACGTTAATCCTTTAAATTAGTTTAATTGGAAATAAGGATGACAAGGAAATGTCAGCTTTCTGACATGCGTTTCTTACTTTAAAGGATTGCACTAACTTATGTCTATAGCAACTTCTGGAAGATTGATTGATTGTTTTCAGTAGTATGCTATCATTAATTACTCATCATTAGATTCTTTATTACTTATTATCAATGATACATTTATTCCAATTCCAGCAAATATTGTCTTAATTTTTATTGGATATGTCAATTACATATGTGGATAGAGATTTAAACCTTAGTCTTAACGAATGGCTATTTTTAATAGGTTTTATTGTCTCAAAAACATTATAAAAGGCGAATTATATTTAGAAAAATCTTATATTTCTAATGAAATGAATGAAATAATTCGTATATGTAAAAACCTGTTTTCTAATTTGGTTGGAAATATAAACTTGCTTCATTAGATTTAGAAGAAAAATTATTTTTCTTACATTATAGATATTTTATGATATTTCACTTAACACTTAGAAATTTTGGGAAAGATTTTAATATTAATAATTTATTTAGATACAGATAATACACATTTTTTTTATTTTTTAAACTATTTAAAAAATTAACATAATTCTATATTGCTCGTAAAAATTTAGGAAATACTCCAAATTTTAATAGAAGAATAATAGAATTGTAAATTTTATGGAAAAAAATTATGAGAAGAAAGAAAAAAAAATAATAATAGATTTTTTTTCTTTTGAATTGTTTTTGTATGAAAATATAACCATCAAATCTATAAAATTTATTCATTATAAATAAATCAATGGAAATGTAGATCAATTTAAACAAAAAAATCATCTTATATAAAAAAAAGTATCTAGTAAACATTTTATTAAAATGCTACACTTAAATTTTATAATTTCTGACAGAAAACATTTGTCCTTTTATTAATTTAATTTGCTCCTAAACTTTTTTTATCAATAATGTTTAAGGACTGTAACTGATTATTAAATTATCCGGTAATTTATTTAGCTGAACTCATTCCTAATTTTCTTTTATCTATTAATTCAGTCAGATTATTTACACTGTAATTAAGATACATTTTCTCTTGTATGAAATTATGAAATATAGGGGATTTAATTTATAATTAATAAAGATAATACCTTTATTTTTATATATTTTTTTGTAATAAAAAACTTTGCTTTGCATTGTAAACCCTTTCTTGACACATATTTTTATTTTCAATAGGCATCAGGGCATGTTTCCCTAACTATTCAAACCAATAGACAGATTTTTTTTTTTTTGAAATGTTCCTAATTTAATTATATTTTTTTTCGAAAATGATCAAGAACTAGGCATTAAATATAATGAAGCATAATATTATTTCTTAAAATTAGTTAGTTTCTAAACATTATCATACTTTTTTTATATCTGAAGTATGTAATAAGAGGTAGATATTTATTTTATCCATTTTGTAAGGAACATTTCTTCTATTTGGAATTACATTTCTTGGAATTTTTTTATTTTAATGCTTTTTTTTGCTTAATAGAAAACATATTTGACGGAAAAAAATTTGATTAATTTAATTTCTATAATTTGAAATATAATGGATGCAATTTAATTTGAAGAAATATACTGTAAACAAGCAAATATCAGATATAGATTTTTATGCCTTGACTGAAATCAGAAACTAAGCAATCTGTAGATTTCCCTTGCACATTTGTTTCATTTTTCTGGTTTCAAAGTTGCTGTTTGTTTGCTTTTTCTACATCAAACAAATTATTATAGTATGAACATGCACTTCACTTCTTGCTCGAAATTCAGTCTAGAGTCGGCTCACATAAAAAGTCCCTCTTTTCCCCTGCAAATGGAAGCACAACGTTTCTATCGATGCCAATGCAGCTTCAATGGTGTCAGTGCAAATCATTCAAATAGGTATATAAGAGAGACAAATACATTTCTCCCGAGTATTTTCAGAACTGTGCTAGAAATAGAATTCGTCGTCGATCTTTTTTATCCTTGCCATTCCTCCCTTTATCCCCTAGGCCAATACAAGTGAAGACATATATGACCATTCAGTGGAAGACGTTGCAAGGCAAAAGGAAAGATATGGCTTATGTTAGACTCCAGCAGACACCACAGAACTTTATCGGAAGACTGTTTACCGCTAAGCGAATATTTGTCGCTTAGGGGTGTGAAATTCTATCTCAAGAGGTTCTTCAATAACATCCATCATCATCAGTCGTCTTGCTACTTCCTCCTCGCTTTCCGACTCTTAACTCTAACAGATCCCATTTAAAATCATTTCTATAGGAAAAGCAAATGCGATATGAGCGGATAATTAAGTTCATGTGTGGAATTTTATGTGCTGAAAATATAAGCAACCGTAATCGTCTTTGAAATTTGTATTCACGGAATATGATTCGTGCTTATTTTTATGTAGTATATAAGAATTAAGTATTGGCCAATGTTAACATTGAAAAAGTAAAATAACTATGTAAATGAAATGGATTAAATTGTACGAAAAAAGAATTAAAAGTTGTGTAGAGATATAGAAAGGAAACGTGCCTTATCTTATCATCAATGCAGAAAATCAGGAGGAAAAATTATTATATAAATGCCATGAAAAATATGTTGTCTCCTAAAACTTATAAGTGTTATAAAATATTTTCATTACGCATGTGATAGTAATATATAACTCTTTATATAGTCTTGTATATTAAATTTCAAGAAATATAAATGCAAATATTATATAATGGTTTGTATAGAAAATCTTACAATTAATGCCTATTAAACACAAAATAGGCACTTAAACGGAAAAAAAATTGAATTCCGTTTAAGTAATTAAAAATTAAAATAGATTTTTGCTAGCCTAATTTTGCTTTAAATGAAATGAAAGAAAATAAATCTATTATTCAAACTAAACTTCATCTTTTCAGTTTCTTAAAAAAATAATTTTCAATACTTAAATGTATTTAAAGTGTTACGGTTTCCTTAGGTCATGCTATTTCCGAAAAAAGAAACTGCGAATTAACTATATTAAAAATACTGAATACAATAAAAAATATTGCTGCTTTTGAACACCGATCTTTTTACTCATCTAAATTAATGCTGTAGAAGATGTATTTACAAATATATGGTATTGTATTACAGATAAAAGATATACTAATAGTTACGATGCAAAACTTTCCCGTTAGTATTGTGTCATTGAACAGTTTTCTTCCAGTGATGAACGCTCTTTGCCAATTAATTTTTTTTAAACATTCTACTTCCATACTTGTCATGTGCAATAAGTAATGTACAATTTGTCTATGAATGAATTTTTATTCAGTGAGAATTGAAGAACAATAGCTATTTTGCATTTTCCACAATAATGTTTTCCTGGAAGTTATTTCAATATTCATTCAATGTCTCTGGATATGATAAGGTCCTTACAGAATTCAGTTTGACTAGTATTCCTTTATTATTTACTCTAGTTATTTCTGGATATTCTAGAATAAAACTATTCTTATTCTTAGAAGTTATTTGTTGAAATTTCTGGCTTTCTTTATACTTACACTTACCTTTCTATTTTTTTTTCTTTATTTCAGAAAATATTTAGTTTCTGTTGGGAAAGTTGGAACATAACTTTTTAGTTTAAAGATGTATGATTTTGTGAATTATTTTCCTTTGGCAAATTTTCTGTCATTTTTCTTTCTTTCCTATTGGAAATACTACTTTTTGTGCATGCTGTAAATTACAAAAATATAAGAATCTTTCTCTTAGAAACGGTAAAATAAATTGTGACACACAGTCGATTTTAATTCATATGCAACATTTTAAATGGTAAATCTGTTGTAAATTTGTATGGCATTGTATAAAACATAATATTTAAAGCATTATATAGTTTATATGCTTTTTTTAAAGTCAAACTGATTACATATTTTCACCACATAAATGTTATATCAATTTTCATTTAATATTGAAACACTAGAATTATGTTTCAGTCCTAGTATTATATATTATTGCTAAAAATATCTAAACGAAGGACATAAATATAGTAATATGAAAGAAATACTGAAATAGAAATCCTAATTCAAAACGTATTTAGCTTTTTCAAATTAACAGTAATGCATTGGCTATAAACTGAACTAAAGATCGCCCGGGATTGATTTCCATACGAAATGAACTGAAATAATCTAAATTATTAAAACTAATAAACTAAGTTGAAATATATGTCAAAGTGCTAATCAACCAAGAAAGATGTTACATAATTCAAAAACAATCAACAAAAATAAATCTTTTACACCAGTTTGTTCTTTTTTCATGCTCCTATTGTGACCATTATTGCAATCGTTTTCAGCCAGTTATGATTTGATAAGCTACACAGTGACTTTGATTTTATGATTCATTTTACAAAATTTCATTCAACAATTAAAATCACATGAATTAAACTTTACTTAATATAAATGTGTATATCTTGTATATACTGCCAAGCTTCTTGTCTTATTCGTAAAAAGAAGAGAGCAAATATTGTCTTTCATTTTTCTTATGATTTTATTTATATAGTATGTTGATATTCACTTTTGCATATTTTTTTCCGATCAGCTTAAAATTAGAATATATTATTCATTGGTTTTGCATTTCGAGAATTAATGATGGTGCATTTTTAATGCTAAATTGATGAACAAAAGTAGTTTAAAAATACAAAATAATAATAATAATATTAATATTTTGCAAACTTTTTTCCTTTCGATCAGCAATACTGCATGGCATATTATACTGCAATATGAAACGTTAGTGATAAATATTGTTTGTAAAAAATGTTCATATTACATATTAATATTATAAAATTTTATAAAAGCTTCAATTGTTAAAAAGAAATTATTTTTTTCTATAATTACAATGTTATAAACTTTTATTTTGCTGCATTTGGTGGTATTTCAAATAAAGGGATATATTTACATATTTCAGCATCCTAAAATTATAAAAATGATGCGTATGAAAGTATCGCATCAAAATAATATCTTTTTTCAAAGGTTTTATAAAAATGCCTTAATAAAAAGGGAATTTCGTTTCGGCTTAAACTTCTTCATATGCGACACATTTATTTGCCATTTCAAATTTTAAATATATATATTTTTTTTCCGAAACTGAGAGGAATAACTCAATCTTTTTGCTTAAAATTATATGCCTCCAGATATAAAAAATATACATGAAAGAATATTCATTCATTTCATTAAAGACTAACAACCTATTTCATATTCCAGGCTCAAGATTTCTAAAGGATTTCGAATATTTTATCATAGAACTAGCTTCGAATAAACGAAAGCTTCGAATCATCGCTTCGAATAAACTAGTTACAAGTTTTCATTTTTTTAGAAAACCTCCAGGAGTTATTTCGTTTTAATACTTTATTCTTGAAAGAATGCAACGCATTCATAATGTTCTTTTTCGATTGAATTGAATTTTTTCAGTGCTGCTTATGCTTGTTTTGAAGAAAATGTTTGATGCATTCAGACACGGTTATGGAAAAGAATTCAGTTATATCAAAATAGAAATGGTTTCTATAAAAGGAAACAATTTATAGCAGGCAGATTGGTACATTAAAGAAATCTGTTATCTGTTTTGGTTTTCTTATATAAGAACCAAAAACAGTAGAGTATCTTTAGTGTTATTTTTACACATAAGTATGTTTATATCTCTATTTTATGATGTTTAATGTTCATGTTTAAATATATATATTGATTCTCTTTCAGGAATAAGTTTTGTTTAAATATCAGTCAAAGAACATTACATTTGTACCCCGTTACTAGCAAAGCAAATATGAAAGTTTTATTTTTAAGATTAATTTTTATAAAGAGTTAAAAAGTTGTGTATTCTTTTTTTTATATATATTTGCCTGAAAACGGTTAAAAAAACAAACATATAAGGATAAAATAAAATTTATAATTTAGAAATAAATATTATATGAAGAAACACAAATCATCAGGCATAGAAAGATAGTCTTTCTTTTCAGTATTTTTGTTTTAAGATAAAAATGTGCATTAAAAATTATTTTATTTATGAAATTAAATATGGCAATAATTTTCAGCTAAATGAAAATATTACATTTTTAAATTAAAGAAATAGAGTGAAATTTGGTTTCTTTCCTCAAATTTAAAAGAAAGGAACTGGAATACATTTTTTTTTCACAGACTACTCTGTCTACTCTGTCAATGTATATTCCTTGCTGTAAACAGAATTACTTGATTTTGTATAATTCATTTAATGAAAAAAGATTCTTTTAACCTAAATTACATTTCCTTTCACTTAATTAAATTTAGTCTTCTTTATAATCAATAAATAATATATATTTTGCATGGTTTTAGAAGTTGTCACAGTAATTTCTAAGTTTGTATCTCGTAGATTACAATTAAATACATAAAGGGTCTCCCAAAATTAACACAGGATTTGAATTTACCTCTATTCATGCAGTAGAGTATTCTCAACTCTACTAAAAATCACTTGACAACTGATAGTTTAGGGTTAGTAACCAATTGTTGCGTTACACGATGGAACAACTTGTTTTCATTGTTTAATAACATTTCAAAAATAATGAGTTTGGCTGACATAGTTCAAAAATTTGATAATTAGGCTCCTAGATCACGTGATTTAACACCATTGAATTTCATTTTAGGGGGTTATTTGCAGTCAAGAGTCTATGACAGCAAGCCCACAAACAAATGTGCTCTGATGAAGGAAATTCAACTTTGCATCAACGAAATTCAGTCATAATTATACAAAATGGTCATGCAAAATTTCGACAAAAGAGTGCGAATGTGCCAACAATGACGTGGAGGCATTTTGCCCTATATATTATTCCATGCATAGCCCAATCCTGTTACTTTATAATTCAATTAAAATATAACAGTTTAAAGAAAAAAATTGTGTTTTTATTTAATTAAAATCTAGCGATAACACATTGTATTATTAGTGCAATTAAGTACAAAAAAGGGAATTTATAATACCATGAAAGTTAAGGAATAAATGAACAGGGCATTTACGTTTTTAACAGCTATATGAAGTCATGGAAATGCTTCCCATTGGAATGTTCATTTAAGCAATGAATAGAGCATGAGTCAGACAATTAAAATAACACGGCTTTAATGTCCGATAACTGGATGGAATCATGGACATCAAATTTTATCTAAATGAATTAAATGGAATTTTATATCACCAACATTTTCGACAATGGTTACTAGTATCATATAAGATAATTTCTCATTGACACCAAAATAATGTAGCAATAACGTATTTTAATAAAAATATGCAGAGTATAGAATGGAATAAATATATATAAACAAAACAACCATCTATATTAATTTTATAGAAAATGTTAGATCTTCATTAGGTTAATGAATATGAAACTTAATACGTAGGACTAATAGACCAGATTATCGTTGCCCTTAAACGCATACTTTAGGAATCATAAACAGGTTTAGGGGGTTTATTCGTTATTTTCGCAAACAAACAATATGTCCTTTATCTAGAAACTCCATTTCTCCTTCTGAATGATTTTTATTTTTTATTTTATCGCAATTTGAGCTTGTTGAGTTTTCGTTAACAATGTTTAATCCTTTTCTACGGTCAATAGGAAATAAAATCTGAAGTAAAAACGCAAAAAATTATCTCATAGAGTTTTAATAATATTCGTTTCAAAATTATTTATCTATTATTTGAATTAATGTAAACAATATACATTACGTTATAAATATATATAGGATTCAAATAAAAAAATGTTGTTACTTTATTATAAAACTAGCCGCCTTTGGCGACCAGCCGGTTCACCAATCTTAATGCTCGTTAAAATTTTAATAATTAACTATTTTATGTAATTCCTACTTTAATAGCTTCTTCATCAAATATTTTAAAGCTTCAAATTTTGATAGTCATGTAATTCACTCATCTATACTTATAATAAAGCTCAATGTGTGTGTGTGTGTGTGTGTGTTGGCGCTCTACAGGCCAGACCGTTTGACATACAGCTACCAAATTTGGTACATGTATACCTTGGAAGTTGGGAATGTGCACCTGGGGTTACTTTTTTCGAATTTTTAATTAGAATTTTAATTATTAATTTAAAACTAACTTTCCCGCCAAAAAAATCTTCTATTTTCCCCACCGCCAAAAGAGAAAGGCTTCAGTTTTTTTTTCTCCCAACAGTAATGAGGCTAGGGTTAAAATTTTTCGGCGGATTATTTCAATCGATTCTGTTTATTTTCTTAATGTTTGATGCATTTAAAATTAAACATTGTTAATGAATCGATCTTTCAGATTCATTCTGAAGTACTTTTGAATTAAAATAAAACAGAAAAAAGGAAATTAAAAATTTCTAATCCGCATAGCGTTACCCCAACTGGCGTAGAAAAAATCATGTATTAGCGTTATGTAACCGGCGAAGAAAATTCACGCATGCGCATTCTGTTCTGATTGTTGCCATGACAACCGTTATCAATGGATGATTTAAATTATTTTTGGGTTAGTTGCATGCTTTTGTAAATAAATTGTATTTATGTTAGTTATATATTTTTTGTATATGCTTATAGTTTTAAGTACATCGTTTTTTAAGTAGTTTTTTTAAACCTGTTTTCAACCGTTTATTTTAAACGATTCGTTTTATTTTCTTAGTGTTTGATGCATTTAAATTTAAACATTGTTAATTAATCGATCTGCTCATAATGAATCTAAGAAAATTTTGTTGACCAACTCTTGAGATATTACATAAATTTAAAAAAATATTCTTTAGTGCCCATAAAGTTTAAACGCTGAGTGACTCTATTTTCAGTAATCAGATTATAAAAAAAATGCTTTGTTTCAGTAAAAAATATTATTATATTAATTGAAGATTAATTCTTTCCACTTTAATTTAAAGCATAAATTCTACGGGTGCTAACAGAAAATGAGAGAGATACATATTACGTTATGACTGAAGGCCTTTATAATATTATGAATGAATTATATGATAATCAAAATTTGAAGTTTTAAAATATTTTGATGAAGAAGCTACTAAAGTAGAAATTGCATAAAATATTTAATTATTAAAATTTTAAC
This sequence comes from Argiope bruennichi, assembly GCF_947563725.1. Classification (NCBI taxonomy): domain Eukaryota; kingdom Metazoa; phylum Arthropoda; class Arachnida; order Araneae; family Araneidae; genus Argiope; species Argiope bruennichi. The sequence continues at coordinate 24,047,537 of NC_079151.1, read as the reverse complement.
GAACATTAAGATTGGCGAACCGGCTGGTCGCCAAAGGCGGCTAGTAATAATATAAAGTCCTTCAGCCATAACATAATATGTATCTCTCTAATTTTCTGTTAGTTCCGGTAGAATTTATGCTTAAAATTAAAATGGAAATGACTAAACTGCAATTAATATAATAATATTTTTTACTGAAACAAAGCATTTTTTTTAATAATATGATTACTGATAATAGAGTCACTGAGCGTTTAAACTTTATGGGCACTAAAGAATATCTTTCTTAAATTATGTAATATCTCAAGAATTTGTCAACAAAATTTTCTCAGATTCATCATGAACACATCGATTCATTAACAATGTTTAATTTTAAATGCATCAAACTTTAAGAAAATAAAATGAATCGTTTAAAATAATCGGTCGAAAACAGGTATAAAAAACTACTTAAAAAACGATGCACTTAAAACTATAAGCATATACAAAAAATATATAACTAACATAAATACAATTTAATTACAAAAGCATGCAACTAACCTAAAAATAATTTAAATAATTGAAAACAGGTTAAAAAAATCTATTTAAAAAACGATGTACATAAAACTATAAGCATATACAAAAATATATATAACTAACATAAATACAATTTACTTACAAAAGCATACAACTAACCTAAAAAAAATTCAAATCATCCGTCGGTAACGGTTGTCATGGCAACAATCAGAATGCGCATGCGTGAATTTTCTTCGCCAGCTCCGGTAACGCAAATGCGTGAATTTTTCTACGCCGGTTGGGGTAACGCTATGCAGATTATACATTTTTAATTTCCTTTATTCTGTGTTATTTTAATTCAAAACTACTTCAGAATGAATCTGAAACATGGATTAATTAACAATGTTTAATTTTAAATGCATAAAACATTAAGAAAATAAACAGAATCGTTTGAAATAATCCGAAGAAAAATCTTAACCCTAGCCTTATTACTGTTGGGAGAAAAAAACATTGAAGTCTTACTCATTTGGCGGTGGGGAAAATGGAAGATTTTTTTGGCGGAAAAGTTGGCGGTGAGGAAAATGGAAGTTTTTTTGGCGGGAAAGTTAGTTTTTAATTAATAATTAAAATTCTAATTAAAATTTCAAAAAAAGGGACCCCAGGTGCACATTCCCGACCTCTAAGGTATACATGTACCAAATTTGATAGCTTGTCAAATGACCTGGCCTGTAGAGCGCCAACACACACACACACACATTGAGCTTTATTATAAGTACAGATTATCTCAAATAATGATGTGATTTTCGTGAATTTAATTGTATTAGTGATTGCATTGACATATTGATTAAAAAAAAGAGAAGTAAAACCGAATACGAAGTAAACTACGCCAGCAATACTTTTCTATTTGGAAAGTTAAATTACATCCCATTCATTCTATTTTAATGTCATAATGGAATTTATTTCCATCGCATACCATTTTCTTCTAGATAGCAATAAAACACTTTGCTTTTAATTGCTTTCCAAGTAATATCAATAATTGCACATCAATTTCCTACTACAACCTCAATAAAGAAATATAATTCTAGAAATTAAATTTCGTAATTAAGTCCATTTCTTTTCTTTTTAATAGTAGCAATCCAAAATCCATTAACTGATGGATGATTGATTTTATTATGCGATGTCAAGAAGTAACATTTAATAGCTTAATAGATTTTTTGATGTAATTTCCTATGCTTGATCTCCCCTGCTTATCAAAGGATTTAACTTTAGAGAATTTCATTTCATTTGGAAAAGCTCTTATTAACTAAAGTTGCTTCGAATTTCTCATTAAAATAAAACTGTTTTCATTTTTAGTCTTAACTAAAAACTAAAATTCTAAAAATTTAAATATTTTTAATCGCCTTGTTTCAACAATAAATAACTAATAATATTTTCAATTTAAATGAAAGTTTAATTCAATTTAAATTAGTTTAGAATAAAAATTTAAATTAACATTGAAATCAGATTTTTTTTTAAAAATTTCGGAGAAAAACAAGAATTATATATGTTGCAGTTTCTAGGGAAATGTAATTTCATCAGAATGTATTTATTTTATTGCGAAACTAACGAACATTCCTAATAAAAATTTCAATTTTCAATGATTAAACTTTACATAATATTGTCCAAATATTGTATCAACGTCTAATTTTATAAATAAATACCACTGGGGGGGTACCTCGTATTTGAGGAGAAGAAGCTTCCGGCATGGTGGGTGTTTCTCGTCGCCCTAGTTTGCACGGAAAAATGGAGGGGTTGGCTCCTCCCATCAATGATTAGAGGTATTTCCCTAGGGAAGGATTATGCCGTTACCGGGGATGGTCCTTAGGACTCAACCAAAATTCCTATCAGTGTTGCCGTTTCGGTGGTCCGATCATTCAGACTTTTTCTGTACCAACGGGTGGTTCGGAGTACCAGGTTTAAGGCTAAAGGTAAGGTATCTTATAAGTAATTTTAAAACAAATTATTATTATTTTTCAGGAAAAAATACCCAAATATTAAACAAACAATCAATAATGAATGATGCATTTTAATATATCGTTTCTACTTGTATGACTCTTTCATAGAAGTAGAAACGATATTTATGAAAACTTTAATATAAGACGTTTTCAAGTAGTGATGAGATTTTCAAGAATTTAGTTATTCATTTTATGTTATTTATTTTCGTCTAAAGTTTAAAGTTTATTCAATTCTATTACAGTTTCGGTTAAATTACGTCTATATATAGCTAGATCTTCCTGTAAATTTAAAGTAAAATATCAGATAAAATGTCAGATCTTGCACAGTATTGCCTGTTACTTTAAATTGACCTGCTCACATATCTTAATGAAATTCTATTTTAAATATTTTCTATTTAAACATGAGGATAGTTGTAACATTTTAATGCATATAAATATCTCCTTTTTTATAATTCGTCCCTTATTATTTTTATGAAATTTCCCAAGTAAAAAATTGTTCTGGCAAAATTTAAAAAAAAGTATGCTCAACATCAAGCTAACAAACCGTTTGAAATTCTTTGAAACAGCTTCGTTTTATTGAAATTTCTCAGTTCAAGGAAAAAGTTCTCACAAATAGTTTTCAAAAATTCATTTCAAAAGAAAAATGTAATAAGCTTTTGTGTCAAAAAATAGCCGAATATGTACTTACGATTAATAATTCTTTTACATTATATCTATTTAAAGCGCAGAGCATGAATATCTATCAATAAATATTTACTGCTAAAAATATAAGTTGTACTTTTAATCAATTAAAGTTGATTAATATTATGATTTAAATATTTATTGTATTATTAATCAAATTTAATTTAATTAAAAAATCAGTTTGACTTCCTTTTGATTATTTTAATCCTTTTTTAAACAAAATTCTGGTTAAATGTTCACAAATATCTTTTAAAAAAAGATTTTATTTTCGTTCAACCAATTCTTCTCAATTCAATACCTCTACTGAGGTAGCAAAAGTTATTGTATATCTCCTAACAAAATGTCTGATTTGGTTTCTGTAGGTGAAGCGCTGCAACTCAACATTTCATGGACTCAACATGTCACTGGAAGGCACCATCAGAAATATGAAGCCATTCTGCCTCTATAGATATTCACAATTCCATACATTTTATCGGTGCAAAATATTAACCACAAATTTGTTTCTAGATTATGTTCCATAAATGTTCAATGTATTTAGGCTGGGAGATTTAGGTGGCCATCATTCTCTGGAACTATCTAGAATATTCTTCAAACCAATCGCGAAAAATTTCAGCCCTGTGAATGCGGATTATCATCCATAAAATTCCCCTCGTTGTTTGAATACATGAGGTCCGTGTAAAAAGGCAAGTGGTCTCCACGTAGCTGAAATAAAAAAAAAAAAAAAAAATCCGGTTACAGATTGGTTTAGCTGGACTCGAGGACCATTCCATGTAAAAATAGCCCACACCATTATCGAACCACCACCAGATTATACCTTGTTCACAATTTCGATCCATATGATTCTTCGTGATCTATAGGATGCGTAAGATCCATGGAATTCTTCGTGAGATCTGCGCCACACTCCAACCCAACCATCAAATCTTGACATCTAAAATTGTTGCTCATGTGATCAAGCAAAAGTTTTCAGTAGTCAAGAGTCCAACCGGTATGGTCACGAGTCCAGGAGAGGTGCTAAAGACAACATCGTACTGTTAGTAAAAACAATCAAGTTAGTCTTTTGCTACCATAACCTATAAAAGCCAAAATTTAGCCGCACTGTCCTCACAAAAATGTCCATTGTCCACAATGCTACCTGCTTATTAACACAAAATTCAACGTAAACATGACTCTTCTCGGCTCTTAAATGTCGGTGATAGGTCACAGCGTTGTCTATGGTGGGAGCTTACACCTCAAATTAGGTATTCTCGGCACTTTCTTGACACTGTGGACACGAAACTTTGAATTCCCTAACGTTTTCGAAATGGAGTGTCTCATGCGTATAGCTCCAAATATCATTTCGCGTTACAATCTTATTAATTCTCGTCGTACGGCCATAACCACGTCAGAAATCTGACTTCTATCTTTATATATGCATATTGTCTTTCCATAAATTTTGCCACCTCTGTCTAATTTTTCCATATCATGATTAATTTTGAGTAACATTAATACTGAATTTTCTCATTTTAAGCAAAAAGGTTCAAAAATATCTTTCAAACGTATAAAGGGCAATTAAATGCTTTTTTTTAAAAATAATTAACAAATATTTTGCTTTTGTAAACGATTTCAAATAATCATTTTGAAAAATTTAGAGGCATACGTTAACAAGAGATATACATCATACATATGAATAATTCAAATTAGATCTAAACATTCTTTTCTAAAAATACTTCTGATGATAAATTATGGTACTCATTATTTCAATAAAGAACTAGCAATAAATTTAAATTTCCATGAAGTAACCTAGAGAGATATCAGAAAATTGAAAATTATAATCCCAATTAATTTGAAGTAACATTAAGTAACACTAAAAAAATGGAAAAAATTCACATCTTTTGAAAAGATAATGCATTTTAAGATATTTTTCTATATTGTTTGGGATTTGAAAATTCAAAAATTAATTAAAATACACCCCTTCTGAATTCGATTTGTCAAATTTTAAAGCGAGAATTTCCTAAGAATTTAATCCTATTTTGTAGTATTTTAAATTTTCATAATGTTTTATATGGGAATATAATGATATTGTTAAAATAGATTTAATCCTTAATTAGGAAAATTCTGAAAAAAAATGTATAAATATATATGAGCTAGTATATTCTAATAGATGGATATAATAATTGTTTGATTAAAATGCTGTAGTTACAATTGCAGTTTCAAAATAAATGGATGTTATTTTTTTTAAATACATAATAATGGCTTTATTGATGTTTGATACAAACAGCAGAAATGGAAAATCAATTTATCTTCGCATGCTTGGATTGTATAAAAAAAATAATAATATGCAGTCTCGTTTAAAAATTATTTTCATTCTTTTTATTCCAAGCAATTTTCTCATTATCCTCCATTTAAAGCATCAAGAAATTGATAAAAGATCTCACATATTGATGAGAATATCCTTACATCAAGTGAATAATTAAAAGTTGCAAAAACATTTGGCGATTTTGATACAAATGACAAACATTTTCTTGTTCACAAGTTATGTTTTCTCCTCTCTCAGTGCCATTTCCGGGAGAATAAATATATGACGTCGATGCTTTGTTTCTTTCATTAATAAGAATCAGTTCTTTTTTTTTATTTTGGAGGCCTTTCTGTTTATATTTAGTGAAGAAGAAATTGTTTCAAAATGTATGAAACATTTCTATTTATTTAAATAATGTAATATTGTCCTTTTTTAACAAAAATAAAATGTTTAAAAATATCGTTCAGCAATATTTCTTGCCTAGATTTTAATTTTGTTTTACATTTTGTATTACGGCGTAGAGAATTTTCAAGGCTCATGCAGAAAAAACTGGCGTTGATCACAGAATCAAGGCCCTGCTGTTATTTCTGATAATCCACATTGCTTCCAATATTTTTAAATTTGAATTAATAAAAAAATATTATCATCATATATATGAGAGTTTTATAATGTAAACGGAAGTGCTAATACGTTCCAGAAATATCCAATCAAGTCTCAATCTGATATTCAAGGTCAAATATAACTACAAAAAAATCTGGTTGAACATTTTTTTTATCTTTTAATTTATTTCTCGCTTCATAGGTCAAACTTATCTGCTACTTAGCTTGCATATTAAGAAATAATTTTAAATTCTCATCAAATATCATGAAATAGGATGTCCTAAAGTTTAGAATTTAGCTGTGCAAGTATGCATTTAAAAAAAATTATGACTTTTATGTAATAAATTTTATTAAAGTTACTACTTTTGCATTTGCAATTTTACGTGTTGAATTTTAAATCATATATTTCCTTCTACAGAAAATAAAACATAGTTTGAAAAAAGAAAATGTTTCACAATTTTCTATCATCGAATAATAAGAATTTAAAACGTATGTCAGAAATCTAAAATTCATATTTCAGTATATTAAAGTAACAAGAATATGGAACTTTAGCTGTCTTAGAAAATGCATAATTTTCTGATCATAGAAAACTTGTTAAAAGTAAATTCAATCGAAACTCAGAAATTTTCTTAGCACTTCTTCGGGAAGTTAGAAAAGCAATCTCTTGGCCTGTCAAAAGAATGTCATAAATAATCGTATCAAGTTTCTCTGATCTTTATTTTCTGCGTCAAATTTTACCAGTTGAACGACTTTCAGTTATGTTTTTCGAACCGGAAGTAACGTTTCGAAAGGAACACTCAAATTGCTTACTTTTCAAATTTCAACTCCCACCCTTCGTTGTTAAATCTATGTAATCAGCTTGTTAGAAATGTTTTGCATTTCAAAATAACAAACAATTATTTTGTTCATACTTGAAATATTAAATGTTAATGTTTTAAAAATAAAAATATTACATTTAGAAAATATGGAAAGCTAAAATAATTTTTTTGTTAGAAATATTTGATTTGAAGGATGCAAGGTAAGGTACTTAAAAGACAAAAAAAAAAAAAAAAAAAAAAAATTCTTGCAATACGTTTTGTTAACATTTTTGTTAAAAATTTGCGTATGAATATCAATGCAGAATTTATTAAAACATTCGTTGATTATTATATGCCAATATTATTTCACGAAGATAACTTTGTTAGAACATTGAGCTATAATTAAAGAAATATGAATACTCTTAAATACTAAAAAGATTCATATCTGTGTAAATCTCTTCAAATAAAAACTCTTATTCTCGTAAACACCATTTTATTTTCGTGCATATTTTGCGCTACTTCAAATTGACTATCACAGATTAGGCATCTCTCTCAATACTAGCATTTGGTGCCACGTCTCGAACACAGAAAACCGTTCTTCAACTGAACGAATGAACAAAATTTCTCACACGACAGAAGCGCCATCTATAGGCTTGACCTGAAACAATGTGAATATGCTATTTACTATTAGTAAAATTTTACTTTGTTTAAATAATATTATATTTTAAATGTCTTACATTTCTGCTTTCTTTTTATCTTGTAAATATATATATTTTTGTTTGTATTTTAATATAAAACATAGTGTGAAATCCAAATGCATAGCTGTGCTACAATTTTGGTAGTCTAAAATATCTATATTCCATTTTATCTTTAATTTTTCTTTCATATAACTACAATTTTATCTACAAATTTTTACATTGTCATCTCTTTCCAATTTTGATTTTTTTTTAATACAGAAGTGAACTAAATCTGAAAAAAATATTAATTGAAATAGTATTGATTCTACTTTATAAAACACATAAGGAGTTTTTTTAAAGCGTTAAATATTTTTAAAACTTTTAATGAACACAGTGATGAGAATAGTTTTGTTTTCTTGTTTAAAAATATTTGGTATTTTGACTGGCCTATTGAAATATATGGACAGTAAAATTAACATTAGAATCAAAACAAAACTATGCATCTGCAACTATTGATGTGAATACTGAAAATATAGCATCGCACTCAATAATCAGTATTTCGTCAGGAAAGTAAGGGAAAATGTTTCAGATTCCTTCTTTAAAAATGTATCAGAAACAGAAACAAGCTCCTAAAAATTAATTATTGAATATATATATTTGTAAATAGAGCACATTTAATTAACAATGGCTCTTATATAATAAATATCTTTAATATTATATAGTAAATATCGTGGAAATATAATGGAATAAAAGCGTTAGATGAGAAATTGATTAAAATATCTTATGGTTTGGCTTTACAATTTTCATTTTTTTTCTTTGTGCTGTTGTTAGCAGATATTAGCAAATAAGAAGCCGAGAGAAACTCATAATCGAAGCCTGACATCCTCAGTTTAGATGCTCAGGATGATGCTTGGGCATGCATCATCCTCAGCTTAGTGAAGTCGAAACGGTGCAGAGATAGCGGATTATCCATGCAGCAATCAATCACCCGAAGCGTAATTATCCGTCGAAGGTTGCATCAGGAAACAATATTATAATACAATAGAACATACTATTAATAAATTTACGGTTTTAACTAAATAAACAAATAATTTGTCTACATAATATTAAGGATACTACAGGTTGAATTTTGTACCATCAATAAGGTTGTTTGGAGTATGTAAAATATTACCTCAAAAAATGGGAAAAAATTCCTTTGTAAATATCACTTGCTTCAGCAAAGGTATTGTAATTGAGAATTGCGACATTCGCAACATTCGTGATTTGTAACTGAACAATTTACCTTCCAGCATAATGTTAAAATCATGAATCTCTGTCATATTTTCGAAAAACCTCGGGGGGCACCTCGAAATGAAATGAGATGCTTCCGGTATGGTGGTTGGATCTCGCCACCCTGAGGGGTACACAAAACGGTGGGGAATCTGGCTCCCTCCATCGATGACGGGACGTACTTCATTGGGGGAGGGTTGTACTGTGGCCGATGATGAACTCGAAAACAGCTTCCGCCTGTGTTGCTGTTGCGGCAGTCCGGTCATTTAGTATTTTTATCCGTGTGCCTTCGGGCGGGTCGGAGAGTCAGTGATATGACTACACATTTCTGAAAATCAAAGATGCAATTGAGAATTTCAAAATATTAATCTATGTAGAGTAAAACCAGTGAATGAAATTTTCTTTCTTGGCTTCAAATCTATTCCTGATTAAATTAATTCAGACACTCATGTTCATAATTTGCATCTACCTGTAAATATATGAAGATTTTATAATTTTGATGTGATAGCTTATCTTTTATCAATTTATGAATTCCAGAAAAGTATTCTATGCTTTACATTTAAATGCTAAGGAACTGACTCTTTTTATTTTCTCGTATCCTAAATATAGAGAAAGTATTAAAATCATCAAACAATTGGAATTCGAGATTTTGACAAATCTCTACGTTTTACCAAACCTTTGCGTATGATTTTATAAAGATAACTTAGAAATGGTTTCAGCAAGATGGATTAAAATTGGCACATGATATTTACACAAAATATATATAAATTTCTATAAATTATTTGGCAATATCCGTTCAAAGGAAGTTTCCCCGCCTAGCTATTCGAATAAAAGTTAATACAATAACGACAGATAAAAGGACAGAGCTCGATAGATAAAATTTTGTTTACAGATTTAACATCTAAAGTAATGACACCTATCAAATTTTGAGCCGATTCCATAAAGAAATTGACGTCTTTTTTATTATTATTATTTTTATTTGGTACTTTTAGAAATATGTAAACGCGATAATTCAAAAACACAATGACTTAAACATATTCAATTTGGTATGGGATTTTATAACATCAAATGTAGTTTTGTGGCCAATTTTTGTTTGAATCGGTCAGGAAAAATACATTTAAAGCACACATTCTATTTTAATACACTATTCAGGTATTCCAGGAAAATCTCCAAAACCTTCTTCAAAAATCACACAACAGATTCGATAAAAATGCTAAAGTCACGCCAAAGATTAATATTGCACTCTGATAACATGCAAAGTGTTCACTGGAATAACACCATTATTAGAGAGGGTGCAGGAAAAATTTGGTAAGCCTACTCCTGCTGTTTGTAGAAATAATAAAAAAATACATGTATGGTTTCAATAATCGATGAATGCAGTGTATGATAAAAGAAACTATCATAAGGTTTAACTAAAATTCCATAAGTCCTAATACTAACTTATTTGATTGATTTATACTCATTGTTAATTCCTGTAAAATTTCTTACACTATTAAATAGTGAGATATAATGGAATAAACAAGCTTGAAAATGGGCAATTCCAATGAATAGCAAGATATTAATAATATTTCATCTTCTACAATTTCTAAACATAACTGAACAGAAAATTCGCTAGGTGTCTAAATAATGTTATTTAGTAACTAAAATATAATAATGATGTGAGTTTTGTCAAATTGTAAGGAATTTTAAACTCATAGAAAATTACATATGTATTCGAATTTATTTTTGTAGAAAATAGAAGAACCTTTTTCTAATTTGAAAATATCACTTCTAAATATTACTGGATTGTGAACTTATATGAAGAATGTTAGAATTTATCAAGTGACCAGATAAATTCATAATGAAGCTGAATATCAACGAATAAGAATTAAGTCTATTTTTTCTGTCAAATGAATTGCAGTATTTCTTCTGTAGATATGAATTATTATATATTTTATCAAATAAATCGTACTTCTCCTATATTCTGTTGGATATAATTGTCAAATATATCCTGAAGTTACATTACTTTTAACCTAAATGATGTTGATTAAATAGAATAATAAAGTTTTCATACGGGCAAATGGAAGGTCTAAAGTAATATTGCAAATAATAAAAGTAAAAAGAGGTAAAGTAATAACTGGAATCTAAATACACGATGAAAAAATATTTTTTATAGTATCTTCATTATAACAGCATTGTCAGATGATGTCTTCATTATAACATCATTGTAAATGTAACATTTATTGTTGCATAAAAAAGAATGTGCAACCGTTTAACATCAACGAATAATACTTTATATTAGCCACAAAACTAGCTTAATTATTAAACAACTAATTCCATTGATTACTGAATCTAATTTCTACAAATTTAATTTAATACGTAGCTTAGTATTTAAATTATATTTTCTTCTTCTCAAATTGTATTGCTTAGTATTAAATTATATAATTTATTTTTAATATTTTCAAATTTCGACCAAGAAGGAAATCGAAAGAAGATTTGGAAGATAATAAAAAAAGAATATCGTTTCTCCATATACTGAATACTGATAAAAAAAAAGACACATCATAAAATTTGTAATTAATTCGCAAAACGAGAATGTAATTTAAAATTGAAGGAAAATAATCATCTATAAGGAAATATGACTTATTCCGTAGAAAAACAAAATTTGATAGTTATTAGTTTTTCTTGCTTGATTTAAAATTTATTGTTTTAATGATATTAACCATTAAAATTTCAGGACTTTTTCCTTAGTTAAAGAATACAACTAGGCAGAATGATAAAATTTACGAATACAATCCATATGATCAAATTACTAGTTCTTCCAAATTTTTGAATGTAGGGAGAATTTGATGACATCTTGTCGTTTTGTAAAAGCATAAATATTCAAAGGTTAATTGAAATTTTAAATTGATATTTTTCAAAAAAAAATCCTTAAAAGTATAAATTTAGATAGTTGGTATCATGAGATCAAAATTTCCGGCTTATTCAGTATTCAAGAAAACTTACATTGAATCATATAACATTAGGTAAAACCCACTAACGTCCAAAATAATGAAATATTAGAAACTTATCGTCCTTCATCAAAATTTTAAATTATGCTAATTTTGTATCAGTTGTCATGTTTGTGTAAAAGCACTCTATTAAAAAAAATCAAAAGTGAGTAAGAAATTTAGTTCGATAAAAATGTTTCTAAATATGATTTATAATAATGTTGATTTATTGCAAAAATTGCAATATTTTTCTCCATTATTCAACTAAATTTGTGGTTTAGGTATTAATTAATTTTTCTTAGAATATTTATTTATTTAGATAACTTAGAATATTCAATGTTACATAAGTACATCATTGACAGTAGTCAAATAGAATATAATTTGTAGATATTCATTTATCGATGGAATCAAGCTTATGATCATGTACTTTAAAGAAATATCTAAGAAATACTGTTTATGAAGAATGGTATATTTTCTTTACAATATAATTTCAGAGCAAAAACATAATTTCGCCTTCACTATAATAAATAACTGCAAAGAATTAAACTCCTTTCAAATAATATTCTTACATTCTTTGTTTTTCATTGACCATTTTATCCCAGAATGACCCTTTTATCAAATGATCAGATCTGAAATGAGATATTTTATCATGGAAATATAAGTAAAAATTAAAAAGGAAATTTCAATGAGTTATTTACCATAATTTTGATTTTCTTCACTCCTAATATTTCAATCTTCCATATTTATCTGTTATTTCAAATGCAAAAATCAGTTTGCAAATTAATGTTTATTTATTTATATTTTATTACATATCTTAAGCATTTAAAGTTCAGATTGACTTGTACATTAAAGATAACCGATATTATGAATCATTAACTACTTAATGCAAGGGTTATTTCAAAAGAGCAATTACCATACTGAATTTTAGAATTTTCAGTCTAAAAAACTAAGCTATGAAGTAATTCAAAAGACTACTTCAAAGAGTATTGACGCAATAGGTCATTTTCCTCCAAGATTATTTTATTTGGCAAAGCCTCTAATACTTGATTTTACTGAAACATACATTCCTTTACTACGCAGTTGGCGCCACTTTCTAATCATCAATTAAGGAAGAGTTTAAGTCTCTATATGCTAGAGCTACTATATTATATCGAGAGTTGATGAAACCATATTCCATATTTTGACTTCACTTCCGAAATAGTTAACCATATTTTTTTAGTGTTTTCTTTCGAATCTTTTTTGTCTTCGCTGTTTTGTTTACACAGATTTTCATCCTGAATTTTGTGATGTTAATCGGAAAGCAAACATGGCCTATTAATCGTGTTCTCTTCACTAGAATCAAACATACTACCAGAGAATTCATAATTATTTTTCGTTATATATCTCTACCTAAATAACCCAATAAATTAAAATACTTATCACTGGAATGACAAACAAGATACAAAAAATCAGAAATGACTACAAATTCAACTAGTATATTTTACACTGTTTGCATTATGTCTCTTGTTTTTGAACATGTATCGCCTATTTATAAAATAATTTTCAATGCAAATTCTATGGCAGAATTCGTTTTGAAATGATTTTGGAATATAACAAAAGGATTTTAAAAATAAATATTATGGATCTATTTCTAGCTTCTGGATTAAAAAATGCAAGTTATTGTTAGAAACTATAATCTTATTATGATTTCATTTCATAAAGACACATATTTTTTTTTTTATTTTCCTTATTTCATTTTATTTTTGTATTATGTGGAAAATGATAGGAGAATAGAATAAATAGCAAGAATTTATTTATCAAGATGCACAATCATTAAAAAATTTTTCATTAAAATTGGATTAAAGTCATCAATACATGACAAAATAACACTGGTAATTTTCTGAGAAAGTAGCTCCAATAATATTGCTTAAGAAAGTCGATTGCTGATTTTTATTTTGAAAATAATTGGATGAAAATGCTGCATTTAAAAAAGATAAAATTGTGTATTACATAAGCGAAAAGATAATTAATTTAAATTTTTCAAAATTGCGTTCGAGTTCCCTGATATAATGTTGAAATAACATTTAATCCCTACTTTATTTTTTGAAAAGTTGATCGTTCTCTGAAATTCAATTATTTTACAACAACTGATAAAATAATGAAATTTAAATTGTTACTAATTTTAAAAGATTTTTTTTTCATTTTTTTTAAAAAAATGGAATTGGTTAATAATTGGAAATGTCGATTTGATTTAAAAAGAATTCATTCAGTAGTTTATCAGTATTTTGATATAATATAAATGCAATTTCGATAAATTGAAAATATTTCGAAAAATTTTGAGAAAAAGTCTTTTACAATATATCCGAATTTTGGCAATTTCTAATAATCAGATTTGAACAACTAAATTAACTTTTGAATTAATTCTAATTAATTTGATTTAGCAACCAAGTTTTTACTGTATATATTATATAAATAAGATTAGTTGTAAATTCGAATGTTAAATGATTATCAACAAATGAATAGTGCCAATAATGCTCTAATCAGCCAACAGTATGAGATTTGTATATTTTCCACATCCAAAAGAATTGTAAGAAAGCTGCATCTAAATATTTTTTCAGATGCAATGTAGAAATTAAAAAAAGATTAATTTATTCTCGTTTTAAAACGGTATGAATTTCAGATACAGTTCCATTCACTCATTAATAATACTTCTTGTTAGCGATCACTTGTGTTTATCAGAAATCAGAAATACTGTTTCAAAATTTTCCAATTTTTATGTCTACTAATATAAATATATGATATGTGCGTACGTGTGTATTGACATTCTACATGTCATACTATTTGTTCCAGTTATATCAAATTCAGAACATACATGCTTTGGAGGATTGTAATTTGTACTCCTGAAATATATTTAAAAACATTTAATTAGAATTTTTACCAATTAAAATTTAAACATGATTTTGAGTGTTTCCTCTATAACCTCTGCAAAAAATCTACACCACAAAATTGTTTTTCACACCATTCTAAATTTTAAAATATCTTTTAATTTAAGCCAATTTTTTGTCGAATGACGTTTTTTATATTTTAATCAGTTTTTACAAAATTAGGTATTTTTTAAAAATATATTTCGGTGTAGGAATGAAATTGAGCGTATGAAATCGTTTTTAATTTATCATTCATTTTTTCATTCTTGATGGATAATCTCAATAATTTCAGTTTTTTTCGTGCTGATTGGATTTTAAATAGTCTTTAACAAATTTGAAAGTTTTCTTATATATACAATTAAGTTCTAATTTCAGAAACAAGCAACAGGGGAAAATATTTAAAAATTCGCTTATTTTTAAAAATTGGTGTTCTATCCTAAGATGCAGAAACATGCATAAATATATAGACAGAACATTTAGGAAATGCATAACAGAATAAACAGAATAATAAAATGCATCTAAAATGGTGCGAGTTATATGTCTACCAAAAGTTCGAATTCAAAAATATTTTGCAGAGGAAGAAGCTAAGACCAATTTACTAGCATTGTAATGAATAATATTTTTATATTTAATTAAACATTTCAATAACCATTGAACCTGGAGAAATAACTAGACGTCAAAAGTGACTATTTAGTAATAAATTTAACAGTACTGAATTAATTCAGCAGTATTATTATGCAGTAGTAGCATTATGCTGGAATACAAGTTCTAAAGAAATAAACTTATACAATTCAACATAATTTGTTATTAATGAATCTAAAATATTCAGTGATTATATATGTCTGAGTATTATTAAAAAGTATTAAAAAGTAAAATAAAGTGTAAGACAATAATACATTATTCTTTCTACATACTTTCTTTCATATTTCATTGGTTCTTTCTACATGGTAAATAAGTATTTGGAGCTAGTAATCTCTATACAGAAGGATTTTAACAATGGAACAATTACAATCGATATCAGAGGCAACAATTTCAAAATTTCGAATCGACTAATCATTTACATACAAGGATGTAAAACATTGCATTTTCTCCATTCATTTTCGATTGTAAGCAGAATTCTCATTCCAACTTGTAAAATTAAGAATATATAACATTAATAAAATGCCTGGTCTTATAATTTGTAAGTGTTTGTAAACAATATAGAATCTAATGTTATATTGTAATAAATTTAAACTTTGTAAACTTAACTATTCATTAACTAGCAAAATGTATTAACAACTTCACTTTTTTTTGTTTCCTTTTTTATATGTACTAAATATGTTTATATGTTTTTATTTGTATCCTAATCCTTTTTTATTATGTACTTAATGGTCTCTATCATATAAAACAATATGAATATTATAATTCTTAGATAAGAATATTTTACATTTTGAATTTTGTAAATCTAAATTTTTTTCACTATCTAAAAAAGAAAACTATTACATTTGTGCCATTTTATTCGATGTTGTTTCGAAGGTCATTTTGTGCTTGAAAGCTTTCTCTATCTCTCTTTCCTTTCACCTTTAAGATAAGTGAAACCTCCCATCGTCCCCGAATGGAAAGGAACAACCACCCTGACGGGATTGTACAGGGAAAAATGTAGTAAACCATTCCACAAGGATATTATTCTGGGGATTCTAATGGTATGTCCAGCGATATACCTGCAGTGTCGTTACGAGTCGAACACACACAAAAAAATATTATCTTGGGTGAAAAGAAAAGACACATTTTGAAGAAGATGTTTCTTGGGATTTTTTTCTGGTGTAGAATTTATGTTTTCTTGTTTGATGTCAGTTTCTCTAAACACGATAGAAAAAGACATTTTTTGTAGATATATACTGTGCGATACCAAAGAAAACAACAATATGGCTGTTGTCTATGGGCCATTAAACTCTCCTAAAACTTTCACTGTTTTCAAACCGTTTTTTGGAAGAAGTTATGCGTCTGCTTTTCATGATTTTTTCTTGAAATATTTTATATATTTTTAAACCGGATAAAAATTTGAAATGCATTGAGCAAGGTTCATTATAATTAATGGAATATAATTTTATTTTAGAGTAATTTTAAAGCATGTTTGGAAATGATAAATTTAAAAAATACAAAATAATGTTAAAATGAATTAAATGCACCAGTCTTAACATATTTCCTTTGTAAATTCTTGGTTAGAATCTAGAATTTGAGAAAGTGTAGAAAACAAAAATTGTTTGTGAAATGGAAATTTTGAAAAAAATTAATCATTCATTTAATTAAGAATCATTCATTTAATTTTGTCTTTCTCTATTACTTTGATTGAATTGGGCACCATAACCTTAAAAATGTTTGGGAATTCTCTATTAAAAATAATTAAAGAATATTTTAATGTATCACCCATACCTAACACTACGAAATACTGTGGAAATAAAATATTGATTAAAAAGCATTTATCATTTTTATAATAATATATGATTAACAAAGAAATGTTAGTATTATTATAAGCTTTTTCCTAATTAATTCATATAATTTAATGAGTTACGTTATTATAAGATGATTTAAATACAATATCCCTTAGAAAACACCAAAATGGCAATGTTATTTATATGCGCTTATTTCAAATAGCACTTTGCTCCTTTGAAACAATATTTGGATTAATGAGTAAGCTCTGCTTTAAAATAGTGTGATGTTTGATATTTAATTATTTCTCATTGTTTATCGATAAGCCAAATTGTGGGACTTCAATTCAAAATATTATTTCATTCTAATGAATAGCAAAACCAATAAAATAGAAAAATCTGAAGGATTACACACCAGACTAATAACTAATATATATGAATAAGGAAAATTTTCACAAGAAAATGAAAATATATCCCTTAAATAAATACCATAATGTGATTCCAGTCAATTTAAAAAGTAAAAGAAACCGTCTTTATGGTTTCTGAGTATCTTCCAGTCTTCTTTCTCTGTTTCTCTTGGGGTCCCCTTTTTCTTATACAGATAAACTCCTGAAGAATGGTTTCTTCCCTCCTTTTTGAAAATATTGGCAGATAGAAAAAGAAGGTCAAGATTGATGGAGTATTCTATGGAATTTCAGGAAGTATCTAAAGGATCGAACTTCATGATTTTTAGAGAAAGTGCTCGAAAGATTTCATGTGATTCTTCTTACCTAAACAGAAAAAAATAATATCATTACAAAAATTCAAATTTATTCATTTTAAGGTTATCAGAAATGATCGTGGGTGGCACTAGGAAAACCGAAGTAAATTTATTCAAATAGAGAAAACAGGAGGTTATAAGTAAAATATTTTAATTTCTCAAACATATTAATGAAATCCATAATGACATTAAACTTTATTCATAATAATAATTGCTTTTATATCTTGAAATATTTTAACAGCTTATAAATTGTTAAAGTTTCTATTATTGAATATATGGTAGTTTTTTTTAATATTTAAGTATTTCCATTGAATATTGGAATTTTCATAGGTTTAGATAATTAACAACTCCCCACTAATTGTATGGAATATTTTAGATTACAGACTTTACTTGGATGCACGGTATTAAATATAGATTATCAAAAATATTAACCGACAAGAAAAGTTATTTCATATTTTATTAGAACAAAATTATTATGTTTACATATATATTATATGATTCATTGCTTACAATATGTTGCTTTTAAATAGTAAGAATATTAAAAATGAATGATAAACAAAGTTTTATAATTTGAGGTGTGGTAATTTTTGAATACTGGTGATTTTTCAACAACATTTAAAGGGAGATTATAATTTCATTCACACCATTACTGCTCAATATAAAGATTGTAGTTTCCTTCATTCAATGAATTCTTTTTTAATAGGATATAAATATCGATAAATATTTTTTTTAATATTTCAAAACTTTTAATTGGCTAAGCATTGTTTTCTTATCAATATTTCAGGCAATAAAAATTATCTACACAGCCGTCATAATGGGATTCATTTAATGTTTGACTGATTTTCAAAATAATAATTTCGGTAAAATTATATGAATTACAATGAAAGCACATATCAAATGTTGCTTAATATATACATGTATATTTTTCCCATACATATATTTTAATACATTCAAGAATCTATCTAAATTATAATGTAATTGTTAAATGATTAAAAATAGATTTTATGAACTCGAAAAAATTTTAAAAAGAGTATTCCTATCTATTTTTAAAACATAATTTAATTTTTAAAAAATCCTTAAGCCCTAAAACTGTTTTTTTTTAAATTTAAAATATAAAATATACAGTATATTTTATATTTTAAATATACTGTGTATTTTAAATTTTGCCTTCTTAAATATACAGTATATTTTATATTTAAGCCTTCTTACTGGGAAAATTTTGGGCATGAAGTTTGAGAATGCTTATACCGCTTAAAGCGTATCTATTTTTCTTTTTCTCATTAACAATCTACCAATCCTATACGATCTGACCGAATTAATCAATGGAATCAAATAACTTAAATTATTTAAGTCTAGACAGTTTTGTTATATTCGTATATAAAACTTTCATTGAAAAAATTATCTTCTGAACAATGATGATTACAATAATGGAGAACTTCAAACATTAAAAATTTAGTCAATTCTTTAAGCAAGAACCAGCCAAGAAACTATTTTAATGATAGATTTTATTTTGAAAGTGACATTGATTTGAAACATGCTAGGATAAACAGGCTAGTTAGAGCGTTATTAAAAGAAATATATTTTTAATCGGGTCATAAAATTATAGCTTGACAATTTCCATCTGTTTATGGATTCTAGCAATTGAAATTAATGAACGGAATAAAATCAATTTCACATATAAGCTATGTAGAGATATGAATTTTACAATAAAGTATATCAAATGTATTTGATCTGAGGAAGAAATAAGGAATTTCTGCAAGTCGAAAATGTTGCATCTGGATCAGATAAACTTAATGCTGATTAATATAATACTACTTTCTGAGTTTCCCATTCTATATCATTTTTAATAAGAAATTTTTATCACTCTAACTTAATGAAATCTTGCGTTCCATATATGAGTGAAATCTTGCGTAGTCCATATATGCGTTCATTTCAATTATTGACCAGTTTGCCCTTCAAAACGTCAATATCTCTCTTGTAAAAAACATTTAATATTCAAATATTTTTATCCGTTTTGTAAATAATTTTTGATTTTAATTTTTTCGAGAAAATCATAGTTCCACCCCTCCCAAAAATATTTCATAATCTGTATACGAATTTCGTGCCATTCTTATCAATAGTTTTAGTGTTGTAGATGACTGGAAATAGGGAAAAGTATTTTACATATATTTTGTATGATTTGTTGCAAATATATCTACACCTATATTTTGAACAAATATTTCCAAGTCTAATAAATTAATAAGAAATAAAATGTTTCAATTAATTTAATTATTAGCTTGATTTTGAATTTTAATCTATTTTTAAGTTTGAAACCAAAAACTAAAATAGCCATAAATAAATTGTATCATCAGAATTTAATTAGTAAGGATAGAATAGGTCTCAAATTTCTTTTTAAATTATTTAGAACAGTTATGACAAAGCAAAGACAGATAAAATTACATTGCCAGATAATTCGCTTAGCATGATTTTTTTTCCGTCTGATAAATTCCATATAATCAAACAAAGGAATATTTTTTTTTTATATTTTAAATAGGATTTAACTTTTTTTTATTGAAATTTCTTCATTTATTTTTATCAAATATTATTAGCTTCATTTTTTAATCCGATGGAAAAATATGATTGCCTACTTTGAAAAGCCGGCTCAAAAAAAAAAAAAGATTAAAGAATGAAAAGGAATCGTAATTACCTCAAGAGAGCCGATTATAAATGAGGCCCCCTTACACTGGGGGTGAACATCTGTCGCTAGTTAGATGTAAATAATGAGCCCTATTTGCATCGCAGTCTGAACTGTAGTGCTAATTCCCGGATGAATACGTTATATGGTGAAGAGAGAAAGAAAGCAGAAAAATCAAGAGTGACTCGAAAGTTTTTCTAATTATCTTTCGTGAAGATGAAAGCAGAGAATGTGAATTTTAAATGAGTTGTTTGGAAGTCTCAAATTTGAAAGGTTCGATTACTTTTGAAGCCAAAGAAGAAATTTAATCACACATTTTCATGAATTTTACTTTTAGTCATAAGCAAAATAACGCATTCCTGTAAGTTATAAGACAACAGATTGCACGTTTAAATTTCTATGCTTTTATTATATCTGAAATATTATTATATTTTGTTTTTAATAATGAAATGCACTTTTTGTTAATTTAAGTAATCGATATTTTTTTAGATCTTCCGTAATATGTAATTATTTTTCAAAGAATGATTCATCATAATTCGATCGCTTAAGTCTTTAAATTGCTTAAAGACCTTTTGTCCTTTAATTTGATATAAATCTAAGAGGAATATCATCTCAAACAAAAATCGTTTCAACCTAACAGCCAAAATTTATTTAGATGTACTTCAAATCGAATGCGTTTTTATTGTTTCAAAAATATTGCGATAGATATCTCTAAAACAAGCAAAAATATAATTTGTGCAGGGGGGATGATTATGTTTATATATATATATATATATATATATATATATATATATATATATATATATATATATATATATATATTTCAATACTTATTATTTTTATAAAGTCTGTTTTAATAATGGAAAAGTGTATCGGAAATTAAATTTCAAATTTCTCTCTCCAAGTTACATATGAAACTTCATAAACCTGTACAAGTGTTACATACAGAAAAAAAAAATCAGTTTTTTTTTTAAATTTCACTTTAATTGATGAGCAGCAAGTCGATGGCATTATAAAGAGGATGAGTCGAAACATCATTGACGATATATGAATAACATTCACTAGTTTTTGTTTGGAGATTCTAAAGAAATTTTCGCACATCATCCATTCTCTCAACAATATCCCCATAATCACAAAATTATCCCACTTGCTCTAAAATAATGCGTCTAGACGTGAAGTAGTTGCATTAAAAACAACGAATCTTTTTAATGCATTGGAAATGCTTACGGAAATCTTTTAATATATCACAGTGTTGAGTCGTATGAAAAAATAGCGCTAAGAATGGAAGAGAGATATCTAGAAAACGACTTTTAAAATAAATTTCAGGGATTACGATATAAATTACCATTGAGGAGGTGGTCGCAGAGGAGATTACTTTGAGAGGGTCAACTGAAACCTAATTGTTTATCATAATTCAATAGTTTCACAAAACGTTTTCATATTATTTTTTGAAAAAAAAAATCATTTTTTTTAAACGATGAAAATTTGCAAATAACAGAGTGTCATTTCAAATGCGCTTAGCTCTGTTTTGCTTGAAGGATAGGAATAAAATCTCGCATAAATGTAATTTCAGAATAATTTCGAATCCATGAGCTGAAGAAAAGCATCAGCGTATTTATAAATAGATGCTCATTTTAATAAAATAACCAGTAATATTCGACACACAATTCTTCTTTTGGTGTAATATTAAGCACTATATTTAATATTTGCATATGATTATATTCTCAGATAAGTTAAGTTTATTACAAAATGTGAGACCATTAATTGCCAATTAAAATGTTTCGCTAAATTTAATGATTACTTATTTTCCTATTTGAACAGCACACTTTAACAAAACTTGGCTTTTGCGTCATTACACTCCATGCAAGCTATCAAAAGCTCGGCTGGATTATTGGTATTTCCTGTTATTAAATTATTCATATGTAATGCATTTATTTAAATTTTTACATTTTGAAAATCTTAAATTAGATAAGGCTGAAAATTTGAATTTTAAAAAGTTCAAAATTATGTGAAAATCCATTTAATTTTCTAAAGCCTAGTTTCGAAATAATAAATAAAGCATTTTACTATTAATTGCCTAATTATTGATCTCCTGCAAATTTAACAGATAAGAGAAGTTAGAATATTTATTCAAAGTTGGTATATCTGAGTTCACTGTAACTGTAGCTACTAACTTTACTTCTAGATGTCATATTTCAGAGATTTTGTGATAATTTATTCTAGGAGTTTAATTTATATATATATATATATATATATATATATATATATATAGCTACAGGAAGGAGTAATAACACGCATCCATTCTGTCGTCGGCAGTGTACATTCTATCAAAAATATGACATTCGCTTCCTGATTTTCTGGTAGTAATTTTTTTTGTTCCTAACTACTTTTGTATCTAAAGATATTAATTATATTTTATATGTATTTATATTATTAATTATATTTATATATTAAATAAAATTCTTCATGATTAAGATTGCTAATTTATATTTCTGAGTTTACTGAGCCTCTCTTTATGGTCTTTTTATTTCTTAATATCTGGTATTGAAAATGGTATTTAAATTCAACCATAACGATAATTACGTCGAGTTTTTAATCAATTCCAAAATTTCAATAGTTTATAAAAACAACTAAAAAATTATATGATTAAAAATTTTACTGAAGAGTTTAAATTATTTTACAATATGTGGCTAGGCTTATTAAGAGAAAGAAAATTATGGATTGTAGAAACTCTGAAGGTAAAAACAGACGTATATTATGTATTTAGAATACAAAAGTAAAACTAAATTATCGCTTTAAAGCTCATAAATTTGAAAACTGTAGCCAAAAATATAACAAAATGTAATAAAAAATTGATTAAATGAATTGAAATTTTATCAAGCGAAATTAATCTGAAATATTGATTCGAAGGGACTAATAATACGCCAATCCATCCTAATAAAAATAAAAGATGAAAATACGAGACAAAATTTAATAATTTAATTCAAATAACTGAACGTACTCAAATATTTTTTAAGGATGGTCCTAAGAAAATAAAATACTAAATCTGCCTATTTAAAATTACAGAGTAAAAATTATATATTTAAAATTAATACTTGTTAAGCCTTTATTCCTAATTTTTAAATTAGCAAAGCTTATTCAAAGCAGTTAATAAAAATATTTAATTTGATAAAGCATAACAATTCGCAAGTAGTTCTCATAATATAAAAATTGATTTAAATTTTATAAAAAATTAATTTTGAAAAATGCATAAATATTGCAGAAAAGTTATAGTGTGGTAATGAAAATGATGTCGCCAATTTATCGTATTTATTGTGGGGTATAAAAATGGCTTTTATGAAATAGTATCTTCAAAATATATTGTCAAAATTTTACTTAATTTTTAATAAATTAAAAAATTAATTAAGTTTTCGAATTGAAAATTAGCACGATATATTGAGATTTTAGTTTATATGCCAAATTTCATCCAAAGTAGATAAACTATATATTTGTATAGCGAGCATATGTAACATTTGCATGATTACTTGTAAATAGTGTAAAATATTTGTTAGAATGTGATTTTAAATTGCATTGTTACAAACTCTTCAAATAATGCATTTAATCCAAATAATTCTATAAATCGCCAAAATTAAGTTATAATGGCGCGGGTTTTTTTTCAGGAATAAGTGCATATTATTGAGACAATGAATAAACTTCTGTGATATATTTCCGGTAATTCATAAATTATTATTTTTCCAGATTGTTTTAAAATTCTTATTCCAATTAATTTATTGTATGAAATCTTTATTTCTATATTAGCAGAATTAGCGTATTCATTTGCAATAAAATGTTAGTAAAATTGCACATTAATTAAGTAATCTTAAGAAGATTAAGATAAACCATAATGAATTATTTTCTTTAATATAATTACGATAATACTGTTAAATAAAGTGTAAACAATTTTTATAAAGCAAGTATTTCTACAACAATAGTCAGTTTAAGAAAGATCTTTTACTATAAACATTACAAGACTGAAATAAAAAAAAAATATATATTTAAAATGTCTTATGTTTAGCGTCGCCAGTCATTTTATATGGGGCTTATGTATTAAAAAGAAGACAAAAAAGGAAATGATAGATTTTTTGTTTTATTCAAAACCAAATAATAAAGTCCATATTGTTGAAGACAACCATTTATATCTTCGTAGCATTTATTCTCATTTTACATGAAATTAATCATCGATTGCTTTAATTTATGGTTTGATTTATGTAGAATTCAAGATATAATGAAATGTTTACTATTGTAGTATATTATTAAATTTCTCCAGTTTATAGTGTGAACCAAACTATGAAGCTCTATAAAAATTGTCCATTTTATTTAAATTTATTTATTAAAATGAGAAAAATTGTTATTAATGGAAACATTTTCTTTATGTTTTTAGCAAAACCTTTTTTTATTGGTTTTAAGTGGTTGTATATATTGATCAAGAAAACTGGTTCAGATCTATTAATTATTTTAAAGAAAACCAATATTTCCTATCTATTGGCATAAAAATAATAATGAAAATAATTATTTAAGAATGTGGAATGAAAATATGAAACTAATATTAAATATGATGTGACGATTGATTCATTAAAAGTGACTTCTCCACCTTTGTTTTTTTTTGTGTCAAATGTAATTTAATTTTCAGTGTAAACCGAATAATATGTTTCAGAAGAGCATATCTTAAATTTATGAAAGGTTTAGTATAAACAATTAGGTGTAGTGTGCAATACTCAGAAATTACCATAATTTATCAGCTAATCATACAGATAAAAATTTAATTTTCTTAAGTTTTAAAACATAATTTATATTAATTCTTCCATATGCACATTAAAAATTTCAATATAAATTGACCATAGATAAAAAAAAAATTGCTAATATCAAAATTAAAAAAAAGTTTTTGTAAAACACTTTTACTAAAATTATTTAATCATTTTATAGCACATATAGAAGTACTGTGAATCTGCATTGCCGGAATACAACGGCATCCCATAAATCTGATTTGAATGCCTAAAATTAAATATATATATTTTTTAAATTAATGATTTATATATGTTTTTTTAAATGCAGACGAATTTTTTATAATTTTTCTTTTTATCTTAAAATTCAAAGAAAAATTAAAAATATAATTGAATTTCTATTTAATTTTCTTACTCCTCTGAGATTTCATCTCTTTTAGAAAAAGGAAGAAAACTTGTTGAATGATTCCGTTGAAATCCAATCCCAATTTTATTCTTGTGAGCATATTCGATATAATATAGAAATTTTTCTTCTCATACTTTAGAAATGAAAAATATTATTGAAAAAGTGAATTCAAAGGTCAGATATTATATTTCAGACTTTTCTCCATAGCAGAAAATTTTCCTGGGGTCCAAAATTTAAATATAGATAAAGAAATGAAGTATCGTTCAAACTAAGCATCAAATTAATTTTAAGCAAACATTCCTTTTGAATTGTAATTCATAAGTTTTTTAGAGTGCCAGAGAATTTAAAAGATGGTACTTTTAAAATTTCCGTGATTAAAAATGTATTCTGATCAATCCTGTTTTGAGTCTTGGTACTTGGTTTTTGCTGCCCTTAGATAGAACAAAATAATATTAACTGTAAGAAAAAAATTGTATTTTTTCTTTCAGAATATTAATTGCAATCATTTACAAATAATGCCAAAATATCTGCAATTTAAAATTAACTATATAGAAATCACTCGAACTCCAACTTTCAACTTAACTTCCAATTTTCAAGGACTTTTCTTCCTTTACAATAATTCTTCAACGTGTACTGAATCAAAACGCTTTACCAGCCCATTCCTGTCTAAAACTATAGGAATTCAATATACTAGGCGACCGAAATTAAAACACTCCTACTCTGAGTTCTCTATACAGCGAACTCCAAATTGTTAAGCATTATATTTGAGAAGTGGGGAAACGTATTACGCAAAAAAAAAAAAAAAAAAAAAAAAAAAAAAAAAAAAATCTAAAACACCGGCAAATGGTACTATACAACAGAAAATATGCTGAAAAGACACAAAATACACATTTGTAGCAAATTTAATTCGAACTCATCAAACATTCAATCACAAGGACCTTATCAATTCAGGGGAAACAACTCAATATAGTTCCCTACTAAAATGTAAAATCTGCATTCTATAGACAGCTTGTTCAACTGCGGATCGTAATTACTCGATTGTGATGCTTCTCACATGCAGAGTGACACTGCCTTTCAAATCTGCCAAAGTTACCAGATGTTCTCATAACACGATTTTTTTTTTTTAAAGTTTCTCCACAACCAAAAGTCACATGGGTTACGATCTGGAGAACGAGATGACCAGGTTGTCAGAAACGCACAAATAATTACTCTATCATTAGTAAAATGTTGCTGAAGAAATCGCAGTACACAAATCCAAAGTTTCAAGCATATTTCGGTACATCCTGACCGTCACGCTGCATGTCACATGGCCATTGCATGTAGCCTCTTCGAAAAAGAAAGGTCCAAGAAGGAATGTGGCTATGAATCCTCACCAGACTGTAACTTTCGGTGATTGAAGTGGAATCTCTTGGAAGGTACGAGGGTTTTTCGTGTCCCAAATGTGACAGTTATAGGTGTTCACTATTCCACTTAAATGGAAATGTACTTCATTACTCCATAGAATCTGCCATGGCCACGGTACATCCATTTCAACTCCATCTAAAAATGTCAATGCAGAGGGTCAGTAGCTTCTCCCTGTCGATGAGCAGCAACTGCTGATTGTAACGAATTTTGTACGGGTAAGAGTGTGCTATTTTTCCCAGTGCGTTTCACACTGTAGTGTAGAGAATACGAAAGTGCCGTGGCATTACACGTCACTACTACAGCCTAAAAGGTTATTGACTGTTCAACAATGGCGGTGACAACATCTTAACAACACCTGTGCGAGTCAATTTGCGTCCTCGACCAGGCAGAACTCTAAGATCTCAAAGTTTCTAGAATCGGGCTTTCGTCCTTCTAAGAGCTTGTGGAAATAATTATCTTTTGCGTAAATTCATAAGTCGAGGAAACTCTCGAAATGCAGCTGCAGAATTTCCTTTGTTTTCATAAAACAACTTCACAAGCAAAGCAGTTCTGGCAGCGTGACAGCCATTGCTGATAAGAATTACATTTTCCCAGTTTGTTTTCCCCTTTTATGCCTAGAACAGTATCTGCAAACCAAGGGCTTATGCAAATGTTTACTTACAGTGCGAAATTTCAGTTACAATAACAATTTGTTTCTTCACTTTTTCATCTTCTTTTTTTCATATCGGCAATAGAAATTAAAAAGGAAAAATTTCATGCCGCATGTGTTTGTTTATCATGGTTATTTGTGTCATTTCAGTATATTTATTGTTTTACAGCGCCACCTATAGATAACTTTTTTCTTAACAATTTTGAGGCCTTTACACCGCTTGGTTCCCTATATAGTGAATTCAGAGTAGGGATGTTTTAATTTTGATCACCTTGAGTTAACAATGGGTTTGCGTTCCTGATTTTCTCCTTTGTTTGTAAACTGACTGACTATTGACCATGGTCCTGCGAGAGAATCTAGTTTAATGAATAAAATTCAAACTACCTTTATAAGAACATGAAGAATAACGGATATTGCTAAATATTTTCACGCCTATTTCTTCTTTAATCAATGTTTTGAACACACGCACGAAAATGATATTTTTTTGTGCTTATTTCATAATATTTATGCTCTCTTACTTAAATATGCTTACGGAAAATATCTTGACAGAATACACTATTATTTTATAAAATTTTTGAATTTTATATGTATCTTTAAACACGGAGCAAATAACTAAAGCTAATAAGGAAACTGAAAATAAAAATATTTCAGACAATATTATTTAGTCAAAGTAATTAATTATTTACTTTTTTAGATATATATAAATTTATTTACTCGAATAATAAACTATTCACCATCATTGAATAAAGAAGATGAATGTAAACAGTGTAATTGTACATCATTGTGTCATGAAGGGTGAATAGCTACAGTCTCACGCATATTCTACACGACCCGCATATAAAATAAATATTTCATTTAGAATAACTTAATGTGAGATAGTTTTAACATTTTCCTGCAAACAATGAATAATTTCAATTTTAGTGATTAGAATTTCTGAACGCATGTTCTTTTGAAAAACCTACTAACTATGCAAAAATAGAAGAAAGAGGGAAAAACAAAACGTAATTTTGAACGAAAACTTTAAGAAAAAAAAAGGATGTTTATACGCAAAATTTTGCATTTCATGAATGTTTCAATTTCTACTTATTATTACTTACATTTTTAAATTAAATCTCAGTTAACTATAACTAAAAAGGCATTTAAATAACAGCAACTAATTAATTATAGACAATATATTCGTGTAGCAAGGGTTATTATTAAGCATTTCCAATTGTTTTTGTAATATATACAATTTATGGAAATGGTGAAAAAGAATGTCTTTATTCAAGCAAATTTCAAAGCAAAAGATATGTCTATATTATCTTTATTTATAGATATTTATTTTATTTATCTTTATTTTAAAAAATGAAGTTGAAATTCTACAAGATTTTTTTTAATGGCGGATGAATACAACATATATTAAATTTTCGAAACTTCTAGCCTTATCAATCTTTACAGTGTTTTCTGGAAATTTATTTTGTACTTAAACTTTCTAAAATAATAGAATGTCATGATTAATTCAAATGAAAATGGAATGTAATGACTTATTTATCTTTTGCGGAATATTTTAAGTCATATATTCTAATATTTAATATCTTTTGTTTAACGCAAAATGTATGTCTTTGTTTCCAAAATATTAAGTCATGCATATTTGAATATTAGCACTTTTAAGCTATGAAAAGCAAAAATACTAAATTGACTTAATATATAGCATATATATTACAAAATGCGATGCTCTAAATAAAAGTAATACATGTAACCTTACAAATAAAACAATGTCAAAGTTTTCATTTTTCGAAGAAAAATTTAAAATTAATAAATATTAAGAAAAAATTTTTTTCGAATTTTCCAAGGACTAGATGTTTTTGAAAATAAAAAAAATATATATTGTCTTGCATTGACTTAAAATTTATGTATTTTCAATATAAAAAGAAAGCCTTACATAATTTCCCTTTTTTTGACAATAATAAACTGCATGTGATAATACCCCTTCGACATGTAATATCATTTCTTGATCGAAAAGATAACAAATTCTTTGATATTTAAAAAAAAGAAGTATCGGTTTTCTTAAGGACTTTTTCTTTTTATTTATGTTTGAAAATAGCTCTTACAATGCTTTATTCACATTTTACATGCGATCAATTTCACTCTTCATAAAGCATAAACGAAAAAAAAAATATTTTACTTACACATCTTGAGTTGTTTTCAAAAACATAAGACTGATAAATGTTTCAGTTGACATTGCCATTGTAGGAAAGAAAAATAATACTCTTCGCCATATTCATAGAGGAGAAAAGTCATGCAACTTATCGCCAAGAAAAGTTCCAAAACATATCTACTCTTAAATAAGTGCAAGAAAAAGGTATGATTTATTTTTCTAACCCAACGATCACCATATTTCATCGCTCGGATAGGAGATGAATACATCAATAAAACTTTCGAAAGGCTCACGATATCACTCGTTTGGAAGAATTCGAATAACACGCAACTCCAAGATTTGTTCTATTCTAAATTTCTTTAGACTTTTACGGAACATTGGGTATATTTGTTATTTAAAATATGAAGTGTTTGTTTTATAACAAGTTTAGTAGCTGGATCCAGCAAATCCTTAAAAAATCTTATTCATGAAAAAAGCATTCTATTGTACTTAAATATTTAGAATCTGTAACTAGAAATTACTTTCTGACATTTGTAAGCAATTAATTTTATGAGAGAAAATATGAGTTAATTTTAAATATTTTTTATTATTTATTAAACTTTTCACTCTTGGTTAATTCTTTTGAAGTATTTATTTGCTAAACTAAAGACATAGACTTGATTTCTATTCTTTTTTCTTTTTTTTTTATTATTTTCTTTTTAATTTCTGTGAAAAATGCGTCTGCAATAACATTCAAGTTCTTTTCTCGGCAGATAATTTTACTTCTCTTCTAAATTATTTTTAAAGGGATTTTGATCTTATTCCACCCCATTATTATTCACATAGAATGGTCATAAGCTGAAAAATTACATTACATTATGTATAAAATCATTCTTCAATTTATGATTATATAACTAATTCATTTAAAATATTTAGCAATCTGAATAGAGGAAATCTTTCTAAAGTAAAAACACTGATAGCTATAATAGGAAAACTTCGAAGAGAAATGGAAATAAATATTAAGACACTCCCTAACGCAAATCAACTTATATATTTAAAGAGAAAAAAATCAATAAACTAAATAAAGCATTTTATTTCATTTTAGTACTTTTAGATTGCAAAAAATAAAGATTTTCGAATAATTTTAGCTGATCTGTATAACAGCACATTTTCAGTATTTTTTTTATTTAAAATTATGTATATCTATTTGTGAATAGCATACAATTTGAATTAAGAAGTTCTTTCAAATACTTTTAAAACTATTTTCAAACATCGAATTTCTTTCTTCTAAGTAAATTTCTTATTATATTTTACATAATAATAAAGAACAATACTTGAAATGTGTTTATTTTTGCCTCTATTCAGTTGTTTTGTCTTTCAGGCCATTCAATCGGAATCACTGCATTAACAATGAATAATTTTTAAGGAAGAAACATTTGTCAAACTAATTAATTCTTATTGATATTAATTCTTTCCGTTGCGTACAATTAAACAAAAATATTAAAATGAGCCTCGGAACAATCTGAAAAAGTACTTTTTACATTCCTTATAAACTGGATGTATGCGGATTTGATTAAAACTTCTTTTCCTTTCTAATCTTCAGATACAACGAAAACTTCAAATGGAATTATTCTTAGTTCTCGGCATTTCTATTCAATTACTTTCATTGGCAATATTTTTCCTACTTTGCTAACAAGAAAGAATAATAATAAAGAAATTGTATACGTTTAAGATCTTCTAGTATCTCTTCTCTAAACTAAAGAAAAGAATAAAACTCTGGGGGATGTATGAAAAAACTGAATACAAAGAGATTATTAATCTTGCAGCATTAATTAAAACGTATAAATTATTATTTTAATTATCTTTCATCTGCTTAGATTATTGTTTATTTGATTTAATCCCTAAAGGTTGGTTTTGATATAAGCATTAATAAATATAAAAATGATAATTTCGAAGTAATTAAAAGCATTATTCTGCTAACAGACATGAAAGAATAAAATATTTAGCAAATAAGGACTGATTTTGGGCTTATTAGTAAACATAAGCTTCGGTATTATTTGAAAATAACTAGATTTATCTCATATGTAACCTTTTCTAAAATAAAAGAGATGTTAATTTTAGTCGGCGAAATGCATTCAAAATGGATCAAAATGTATTGTAAAAATTCATTGAAAATCAGAAAGCATCACAATCAGCACTTTTAAAATCCTATTTTACTAAATATTTTCCATTAAAAGTAAATGAAAATAAAGATTTGTAAGTGAAATTTTCAAAAATTATGCAGGAATAAACAAAAATAATCAAAGCTGCATTTTCAAAGATGTTGAAAGGAAATATAATCCTGATCTAAAATATGATTTAAAATATCTTTCTGTTAAATCGATCGTTAATTATATTATGTAAGTATTAAATTCGTGCTAATAAGTAGATGTGTTCAATTACTAATTATTTATTGCTAAAAACTGTAATTTCAATGGAATACAATAAAATTGCGATTTCATTGTAATATTGCATAATCGAAAATGCATGGTGCTGTACTACATACACAATGAAGTATAATCTACAGATGGAGTCAAATTAAATTTTTTTAACCAATAAAGACATTTATAAAATTATAACAACATTACGAAGAGAACAATTTTATTCCAAAATCTCATTTCTAATTTTCCTTTTGCCTATTTACTGTAGAGAAAAGATATAAATTACATCACATACTATATTTACAATTAATCATTTCTTGAAACAGATTTCAAAAGACACCCAATTCGTATGCAGGTAAAATGCAAATTAGGATTAATATTATGAATTGGCTAAATTGTTTTCCAAATAATTTTAATGAGAGAAAATACAGAGTTATAGCAGGATTTTCAAATTCATCAAAATTTATTATTTATTTCATGCCGCTGGAATGCAAAATAGTTAATAATTACTTTTTTTACATATTCTTGGTTAAATCATTGTTTCTGGTAAACATATTGTTAAGCAAAAAAAAAAGGATGAATGATTCAGATGATTCAAAACCATTGTGTTAGATAGTTGAAACAAGAATATGAAAACTATTGAAAGAGAGACGAATACACAAAGAAGATTTGGAATCATATACACGATAATCACAATGAGGAGAAGCAATTTCTTCGTGTAACGTTCAATAGATAGGGGGATTCACCATCTGTTATCTAAATCCTAGATTCCCAACCTTTTTTTATTGTGAGGACCACCTGCCGTGTAAACAATATTTTGTAACCCAATAACTGAATATACAAATAAAAAATAACTTATATGTTGTATTCGTTATATACCAGGTATAAAGAACGTTTTATGTAAAAAGAAACTAAAATATATTACTTGTTAACAAATTTATTATTTATCTGTAATAATGTAAAAAACTGAAAAATAAACGATCAAAATTCGAAATAAAAAAACAAGGTTCGAATGAAAGTTTTGAAATCATCTATCCCAACCACACTACACACATACGAGAATCAACATTTGGATTAAATATTGGTAATTTCATCCTTAATTCACATTCTATATTCAATCAATTTCACTAAATTAGATTTCTGAACAACCTTCTGTGGCCTAAAAGTGACCCACAGATCACTGAATTGAAACCGCTGGTCTATACAGAAAGAGCTAATATAAAGAATGAATAAAATTTCCTTCTGTGTTCGTAGAAACTGTGAGATATTGTTTTCGACAGATGTTTAGATCAGAATATTGTTTTCAATTGAAAATAACCAAGATACACAGAACAAACCCAACGGATCACGTTTACAATAAAGTTCTTCTAAATAACAACTGGAGACTAATAACTGTAGTTCTGTTGATCAATAATTGCAGATAAGTAACCCTTATGGCAGCGATACTGTATTTCTTGTTACTTTTAAATTTCTGGTAAAACTCATACTGGCATATTAAATAAATTTCTGAGTCGAGGCATTAAGCAAGTCTGCTTTCCGCTGTTATGAATGATTTATAGATATATTAATTAGTTACTCATAAAAATTATCAGTCGTGTCGAAAGAAATCTTTTCGAAATATACCCCCCCCTAAATTAGTATAAACGATATTTCTGTACTATATGAAGCGAAAAACACATTTTTTTTCTTGTCTGTT
This sequence comes from Argiope bruennichi, assembly GCF_947563725.1. Taxonomy (NCBI): domain Eukaryota; kingdom Metazoa; phylum Arthropoda; class Arachnida; order Araneae; family Araneidae; genus Argiope; species Argiope bruennichi. Next base: position 24,013,612 of record NC_079151.1, on the reverse strand, counting down.
CTGACTTTCTAATCTTCATCCCCCCCCCCATACATTGCACAAAATAGTGTCATTCTAGCAAAATGAACTAAATACGCCATTTCGAAATCGAACATAACGATAGAAATTACGATTCCCCAGTATCATATTTCGATTGTCTCATCTTTTTCGTTCTTAATTTTGAAAGATGTTATTATCCTTGAACTTCAAAATTCTCTGAAAGGAAATAGTTTTCCTGCTAAAAATTGGGCATTTGCAATCAAAGGAGTCTAAGTAACATTTTACATACCAATTGTCCCTTTTTTGTAAATTAATATTTTTACGAGGTTCCCAATGATTTGAACTGTTAATGATTATGCGTCAGTTAATATTTGAAGACTTTATGATATTTGTGATCCAATTGAAAGAAAAACTGAAGAAAACTACTTGAAATTCCTTAATCTTCCATTAACCAGGAAACTGAGTAAGTATTTAAAATGTCTTTGAATTTTTTATTAAATTGTGTCGAAAAACTGTGAACACTTAAAACATTATTTGAAACTATGCGATATTTATTAGAAATTATTATTTGATCTTAAATTTCAATTTGGGTGATATAGATTTTAAGTTACAACTAATTTAGTTTGAAAATTCGCATAATAATGGATTTAATTTTACTTAGACTTTTATCGCATAAATATTTTACTTTGAAAAATATGTATTCTATTCTTATTTCAATGAATAGCTGAAAAATAATTATCTTTATGTGCAGATTTGTATTTGAATGAATGAACTAATATACAATGTTTTCAGTGTGAGAGAGTAAATAAATTAGGCTGTCTTGTAAACAATTGCTTTTATAATATTTTGCAACTTGTAAATCAAAAATATACATCACTAAGTTTCAATTAAAAAGTACCATAATTATACTCTAATGAAACTTAAAGCTATAGAAACTTAGCTTTAAAACTAGAAAAATGGCAAAAGTTTGTCTAGACGTGCAATTTGGATCCATTTTATAAAATTCGAATTGAAATGACTTTATGATTTGATTTTTTAGGTTACAAAAAAGCATTCGTTTGTCTAATATCTTATAAATTCACATTAACTTATATATTCTAATAGGATTTTTTTTTAAATTCAGATTGTTTCATGAAAAACTTTATTAAAATTTAATAATTTGATTCGTTACTTTGTTCATTTTGAAAGTGTTTTTATCTATTACTAATGAATCACGTCAGAGCCGTTTTACATTCATTCAAGGAACAAATTAGGAAAGATTGCATATAATTTATTCCCCTTTATATACGACCCTAGAAAGAATATCCGTTTCCATAAAGGAAAAGCAAGTAGTGAATAATGCCATTTCTTCACAGAGAAATAAGCGGAAGCAGCTTGATTGACATCGGCCATTTTTCATCTATAAAGAAAGATTCATTCGTCTGCTCACTGAGAGAAATCCCGAGATTAGTTGACGTTGATTAACAGTTAGATAAAGCTGCATTTTCGTTTGCCCTCGTAAGTTATATCAAGTTCCATGGGATGCAAATTTGAAGTAATTTAAATATTATGACACATTTTAGAGATCATTCGTTTTAAATTTAACTACTTTTAATGATCATGACTGCTTTTTTAATTGAAAAATAATTCATTTATAGTTAAATATTAAAATTATAATTAAACTTCTTTCACAAATGTTTAACAGAACCATTTATGAATGAAATATAAAAAATTCAATAAAATATATTTATTGAATTTTCTTTTCTCACTTTGGACCAACAATTTGTTTTACCATCTCCACTTTGCTCTAGCGAATTATATTAATACCTTTTCATGCATATATATATATATATATATATATATATATATATATATATATATATATAATGAAAATGTATTAATATAATTCTCTATATGGTAAAACAAATTTACACACATACACACACACACACACACACATATATATATATATATATATATATATACACACAAATAGATGTGCCAAATATTCTTTAGTATCTCGCAAATTTTAATTCAGAATCATGAAAATTTAAAATTTTAGCTTTATTTTCTCCTAAATGAATTAATTATTTATTTATAATTTTAATTACTTTTGTAACATATAGAAAAGTTTAAAAAAATTTCAAAAAAATATATACATTGAATATTTTGGATAATGCTGGGTATTTTCTTTAAGTTTCATACTATGATTGAATACTAAGTAAAAACTTTTCTGGTAATTTGTTTCATCAATTCATATGCAAATGCTTCAAATTTAGAAATATACTTCTATATTTCACATCCATATGGTAAGAAAACTTCTGAAATGTAGAATTTTTTCCTAAAATTATTTCTAAGCAAGCTTTATCACCTACTATTTTTAATTACGTGGAATCATAAAAGCGACACAAGCATAAGTATTAAATATTATTGAAATGGTGATTCTTATAATCAATTTGTTTAAATTTTTTTCATAAATGAAAAATTTACTTCCTATATTTTTTTAGGTCGTTTTACCTAAAATCATATTTTATTTATTTAAAAAAAATTGTACTTATTCAGTTTTAAATATAATTTTTGCACCATAGTTAAAAGTCGATAAGAAATATGAGATTTCAGCTATATATTTAAATATATTAAACCGAATATGTTAAGATATCTGACAACGTTCAAGATAAATTTTTTGAAAACTTTCGAAAATAAATATATTTTTGAATATTTGCATATAAAAGACTGAATTAACGTCTATGAAACTAAAACAATTTTTTTTAAAATGGAAAAGAACGACTTTTTCTGGCTAAAAAGAGTTATAAATCAAAAAAATCTTTTAGTTTAGAGACTTATAAAATGATTTGTTTAATATTTTGCAGATGGTTTAAGAAATATGTATTAAAAAAATTAGCTGTATTTTTATTCATTCTTTAAATATTGGGGCTCGACAGATAAAAAAAATACATGAAATTTTCAATTGTTTCTTGTACTGAAACATTGAAACAACTATAAAATATTTCTAAATAAATAGATTACTTACCCTCCAGTTCAGAAACTGCGGAATATATGAAGAAATTACTATACAAAATTTAAAAATAAATATGCATTAGATTTTAATTTATGAGATATTTCGTAAATAAATTCTATCATAGATTAAAATTGGGGAAAATTATATCTAAAGATGTAAAATAGTATTAAAACGTATGCAAATGTAAATACTGAAATCATTGTAACGTTCCAAGAAATAGACTTAGAAACAAAATTCTAGTGGTTTTATAAAGAAACCTGTTCAAACATCAAAAATATTAAATAAAAAAACATAGTTTCGAAAGTATAGACTTTCTAACGTAGTACCTAACTTAAAAAGTAAATTCATTATACGTAATATACTTAAAAATATAATTCTGAAAAATCGAAGGTTTGGCTATCTTTAGATCCGCTATATCAATGGCAAAAACAAGCAAATTACTCTGGACATATCACACGGAATAGGGGGGAAAATTACGATCAATAAGCCTTGGTTGACTGTTGCTAAGATCATTGGAATGCCTAAGCCACATGTCGTTGTTCGGTTGTCAGAAACCGGAAAAACATTATCCACCCAACTAAAATATTCAGCATTATTTTTCTGCGAATAAAGATAAATAGCAAGTATCCTTAAAGCCTTAAAGCATGAAATAACTTTGAGTTGAACAAGCGACAAAAGAATTGTTACAGCGCTTTGAAAAAATCCAATATTTCTTATTTTATTTGACTTGGAGTTTATGTTTTGAATAAAATTTAATCAGTCAGTACCTTATTTTTAATAACAAATAATGAATAAAAGAATCATGCTTCCTTTATTTAAAGAATTAGTTCCTTAGTCATTAATAAACAGAATCATGATATTAGACCCCCGAAAAATTTCAAAAAGGAATTATAGATTCAAATTTGTTTACTATGAGAATAAAACTTGTGGAAAATAAAATTATATATTGAAGTTTGACTAAAATGGTTTTGGTTCGAATGCAGGAATGAAATAATTTTGTACGTACAAATAGGTTCACAAATTTGTTGAAAAATGTACGCCTCTCTTTATTTATATATATATATATATATATATATATATATATATATATATATATATATATATATATATATATATATATATATATATATATATATATATATATATATATATATATATATATATATATATATATATATATATATATATATATTGTCTTAAAAGGATCTTCATTGTTCACTTTTTTTTTCTTATAAAAACCTCTCAAAAATAGAGACAGAAATGCAATCGTTTCTAAAGGTCACTTTAATAAAGTGACCTTTATCTTAAAGATAATTGCAAAAATAAGAAGAAAAGACGAATAAATATTATCGTTTTTTAAAGATAATCTTTCCTTTAGCGTATACTAATATTTTCGATAGTATAAATGAGTGATTTACTATCAGATAAGAGAATAAACATGAAAAATTGTATTTAAGAAATATTATCCAAACTTATAATCTTATGATTTCTTTACAGCAAATATTGACCAACAGAAATAAAATGAATCGTTGTAAATCAATCAAAAACCAAAACTATAAAAATACCTTCTGCAAAATGGAGAGCTCAATGCACGACTTATTTTACAAATATTTGTTGCTTTGAAAATGATTGGATACGTTTCGTTGTAATAGAATTCTTTAAAATGGATTTCAGTTTTTATAGAATTATATGTAATTTAATTCAAATTTGAAACATCTGGTGCACCTACGCACTTCCGGATACTCTGAAAGGATCTCTTATTTCCGTTTTTCATTTGAGAGTGGGCGAGATTTTTCTGGATTTTATTGAAGATCTAAATGAATAAAATGGATTAAATATTCATCTTCATTCCTTTCTAAATTAACAAGTTTAATCTAGGGCAGCTGACGATCTTATTCCTGCATTAAAATTCTCTAATGAGGTTCAGGAATTTACAATTTTTCTATTTATTTCCAATATTACAATGTTTCTATTATTTCTAATATTTTACAAGTTCTATAGAGATATTTATTTTCCGTATTGATTTGAGTGGGCGAAATTTTATAAGCTGCTAGCGAAAATCTAGGATTTAGCTGTAATTCTCCTCCGTTTACTTGTCTGACATCAAGTTGAGAAACTGGTTGAAATGTTGCTGACATATTTATTTTGCGATCGATAAATTTAAAACTTATTGACTGCTACGTTGCGAGGCATACTCAGATGATAATTTATGTCACTAAGGGATTATTGTATAGAAAGTTGACTGAATATAAAATTAGTAACTATATTACTTGTGTTCGTTGATTTTGTAGAAGTTTAATAACACAATAGACATCTGACTATGATTGAAAAGTGTAACATAAACTCAAGTAAATGAGGAAAATCATTTAAAAAATTTAAAAATTTACTTAATTCAAATAAATATACGTTACAAATTATTTAAATTTAATATAAAAGAGAAAAATATAATTATAATGCGAGAATATCGTAAATTGAACAAACACATCTTTGAGAAAACGATTTCCAAGTATTTTCCAGATTTGACGAATGCCAATAGATATGTTTGGAACTGGATGTAAAGGAAGTAATTAAAAACCGGCATTATGATCTTCACCCGTATTTGAAAACATGAGAAAATCGAATAGATTTCTTGAACACGATGGTCTAGAGAAAAGTTTTGAGCTGGTAATAGAAGTCTAGAAATTTGAAATTCATTCTAAGTTTTAAGACCACAAGATGAGTGTCTTTTCTTTCCCCTAGATGCAATAAATATGCACTGCGAGAAAAAGTACTATACATTTTGCTCTTTTCGCAAAATATAAATATACAATTCAAGTATTATATTATATGTGATAAATTAAATTTTGTATCATATGTGAATAAAGAAAAAGCTGAAATTTGTAGCATAATATTAAAAGCAAATTAGATAAATGCAATAAATTGTATAAAATTGACGACAGTAAATCTAATTCATACATGAAGGTAAAATGTATAAATGAATTATACAATTACATGATGATATTCACCAAAAATAAATTGTGCAAAAATTTCAACAAAACAAATATAATTTTAGGGAAACAAATTGTCAGGATCTGTATCCTTAATAGTTTTAACGTCAAACTTATCTATTTAATTTTCTACAAATTGATATTAAAAGTAAAACATGTTGTAAAATTAGAAAAATTAAGATAAAAAAAATGTGTTAAATC